>NW_013952444.1:1633793-1641447 GCF_001266775.1 Austrofundulus limnaeus
GATGGATGGATGGATGGATATTACAGATTTGAACAAATACGCACAAAAACATCAAAATTAGCACAGAAACAGTACTATATAACATTTTAGACACATTCTAGACAGTTTATCAGCTAAAAAAAGTTAATTTTGGGGTAAGTTACTCTTTAAAGGTTTTGCTTTATCGTTGTTTTTATGTTTTGCAATGAAACACATGAAGCGTGTTCGAGTGTCAAAGGACTGTGCAAACAGTTTGTGTTTAATTCAAGATGTTGCTCGAGGATCAAGGAACTTATTTTTTTCACATACCTCAAAAAAAAACAAATGCAGAGATTGACTCATAATGAAATAAATATTTTCTTGCAGCCATACCATGACACGCAGCCACCCACAGGAAGTGTCTCTACCTCTGTGCAGTAATGTTCATATGTGTGGGGGTGGAATGTTTATATGAGTCTGCAAACAAAAGCCAAACTGTCACAAGTGAAAGGGGGGGGATAAATCAAATACGAGTGCTACCTGTCTCTGATCTCGTTTCGACTGCTCTCGTATTCTTGTCAGCATATTAGAGCGTGGGAGAGTGTAAATATGCTAACAGAACTACAAGTGTTAATACAGAAGCAGTTATCACAACATACGCTGACACTTCAAGTAATTCTGTCTGGTTGTCATCATAGTGTACATATATTTTCCTGAACGTAAGCGCTACACAGCTTTGTGTTCGTGTCTTTCTTTTTAAAAAGAAAGAAATAAAGCAAAGCAGGGACACCACCAGTTCATTATATTTGCCAGCAAATAAAAACATGTTCACAGTAACACTTAAATACACCGAAAATGTGTCACCACAATGGTATTCACGTTCACAGCATAATAGCATATTTATAAATGTTGCAACTTATTGCATCAATGGTAGAAATCTGGTTTTAGTATTTTGACTCAACTTTAAAATAAATTATATTTCTCGGTCAATTTTACACCGAGCTAAATTTAGTGTGGTAGTACCTGAGAGTCACAATACCTCAAAAACCAACAGATCATCTTCATTTCAAACTTTGTCATGCAAAGCAGCAGGCAATAATATTAGTTCACAGAAAGGTAGATGTAGGGGGAAGTATTTTACCAGAAAATGGGGAAGTATTTTACCAGAAAATAAGTTCAACAGGGTTCCTACAGATCCTTAAAAAAATCTTTGTCATTGAATTCGTCAATTCAAAAACAAGGCCTTAATTAGCCTTAAAATGTCTTAAATCAATCTTCAAATGTCTTAAAAATGCTAAGACATGGTACATAGGTTGACTGTAATTCATTTCAAATATTAAAATAATTGGTAAAAAATATATTTTTTTAATATTCACATACAGACTTTGACATCACTTCCTGTTATTTCACATGCAAACATCTCAATTGTCCAGCTGAGCAATGTGAAATTTGTTTTGTAATATGTTAATGTCTTTCCAAAAAATGCATTCACTTTTCTTACAAAGAACTGATGTCACGGGCACTTTAAGGTTTTATCTACAGCAAATTGGGGTTAAGATTGTGGGTCCTAAAACTCCAAATTTTGGGTTGTTAGAGGATTTCCTGACATTAAATTAATTTTAAAACTGACAGCTAAGAATGTTTCTGCTATAGTTAGATATGGATAAAAACAATTGGTCTATTAGCAATATTTGGATACTTCAACCAAAAATACTTTGATTCATGAGTTTCTGCCAGTTGTTATTTTTAATTTTTTTTGTCATTTGTGTTTATTATGAAATTGGTCTTAAATTTAATTTCACTTGGCATTAAAAAGTCTTAGATTTAATTTGCCTTAAACTGTAGGAACCCTGTTCAAGCGTATATTACTGTAATGAAGCAGAAGTTACATTCTTCATCTGTTACTGTGTTTCTTTAATCTCTTGTTCAAAACGTTGACGTCCCAGTCTAAACTCACCTAGCTGCTGGAAAGCATCCTTGAGGCAGATGAGCACATCAGCAAACCACCGCACATCGTTCACCAGCTGCATGACGTAGTCTGGGTCCACACCTGGGGCCCCCATCAAGCGGGAGGACAGCCACACGCTGCTCAGGGGGCCGGGGTTCTTGGCGGTGCGGCCCATGGTAGCCCAGGTCCTGGCTGATCCGGGTGATAGAGGTTCTGGGTGGGGTTTGGAGTGGCGCCGTGGCAGCTGTTGGATGTGCTTTGTCCCACTTCCACCTCCACTGCTGCTGCTGCTCTTTCGTAGCATCCCTGGGGCAGCCGCCACCGTTTACAGGTGCTGCAGTCGGCCAGCTAGCCCCTAACCAGCCCTCGTCCCTGGACGGCTGAAAGAAAAAGCATCATAAAGGGTTAAAGGATTTAGAGTCCTGAAAGCATGGCTTTATGGGTTAGTTAAGTATTACCCTGTAAACAGGTTAATCTACTGAAATATTAGTTGAAAATCCGGTTACAACAAACAAATTTTATAGTCTTTCAATGGATATGTTGCCTTATTTGGTTTAGTATGCGCATTATAAACATTTTAGTTGTATTTGCTATATTTAAAGTTATTTTTAAAACATTATCTACATTAGTTTTAAATCTGTGAAATGAAAAGACGTTCACAACAAAGTTAGCATAGCTAACAGTATGTTCATAAAACTGAACATAGCTAACCAAGTCATTGTTTAGCTATACAAAAAATATCTAATTTTTCAATTAGAACGGAAAAAATAAAATTTACAGAAACTCTAGCCTCAAAAAGTCCTCAATTTTTCTTATTCCTGTCTGTTTAAAATGAAAAATGATGCTGCCTCCCCCAGTAAACACAATCACGACCCTAACTGCTCACAGTTAAGAAATGCGCTTTGTTTTATACTCACCTGCTTGGCAGTTTAATGTCATAATGGCTAAAGTATCCAACTAATGCTTTGTTTGTCAGAAGTAATAAAGATCCACCAGCATTTCTGTCAGGCAAAAGTAACTCCAAGAAAAGGCAGAAACCTCGTTGTATGCACTAACTGTACATACCCAAGTAACTACTTTGAAACTCTCTCTCTCGACTCAATCCTAGTTTACGAGTCGGTTTTGTCACGTGACGTTTCAGCTGCGTTCTCATTGGATAGATCTGCTCAGAGCATCGCTGTGATACCTTCAGACACCATTGGACATTTGATAATTAAAGTTCAAATGAGCAAGTAAAAGTTAACCAGCTTTTGTATAAATTCATTCAGATAGCATATTGTTATGATGGTTATACTTTAGCAATAACTTCAAACTTTTTGTTGATTCCGAGCTGTTGTGTCATTCATAACTGGCTTTGTACTTTTGGTACACTTGTAGGTGGGTAATTGAATTATACCAATGTGCAGTGAATGCACCACGTTTACTAGTTTTTTTCTTTAATGTGGCTTTTCATGCTTTTTTAACCCCTAAACCTTTCACGAGATCTATATTTTATAATGTGTAGCAAATAGCTGTTATTGTTATACCACCTAAAATTGAAATTCTATTTTTGAAATGTTTTCCACAATCCAGATACTTCAGTTTGTTTAACAATGAGTTCATTTATGAAATAAGTCAAAAGGTTTATATTTGTGCCTTTGAGGAAACATGAACAAAAGATAGAAGTTGAAGATAAATAAGTGCCCCAAATTAAAAACAACCAAAACAGTGACACCCCTGCTGCCATCTAGTGTACATTTCATATCACAAAGCTTAAAGTGTAACAGCAAACCACCATGTAGTTTAATCAAACTGTTTTTATAAGGATAAATAATAATAAAAAAAAAACAAATGCAAAAAACATAAATACTAATTTACGTGGTTAATCAGAATTCGTCTTTATTTTCATATACAAAAAGATGAATGTACTCTCATCTACTTTATATTTCTAAGCATTTCAATGCACAGATAAAAGTTTTCATTCATACTGATTTAAAGAAACCAACCAACAACCACGCGCACACACACACACGCACGCACACACAGTTCACATAAACAGGGATGGTCACATATTTCCAACATTCGTTCACACTATATGCTGACTGTAAATCAAAGAAAAAAAATATAGGATTTTTCTTTCACAGGATCCACACATGAAAAGGAAGAAACCCTTTACATTTAGCAAGTAAATATATACACAATAATTGATATATTTTTCCTTTTTTTTTTTTTTTTGTTGAAGATGAGACTGACTCCAGGTTAGTGTTACTAAACAAGGTACTGCATGAGGTAACATGGTTTTTTTCGGTTCAGAAGAGCTGGGTGTAAGACAGCATTTGGAGGTAACGACCAATCGCGGCGGTTTCCCGCACGCGACCGTCGTTTGCCTGGCACAGTTTGTGAAAGCACCTGGGCCACGTTCAGCGCGCGCGCACACAAAAAAGTTCAACCCACTGCATTTTCCCCCCTCCCCCATCAGGAGACTTAGACCGTCAAGAGCATGATCCAGGTGTGAGGAGACGTTTTCTGTTGATCTGCAGAAGATACCTGCGAAGTCACAGCTGCATTTAATGGACTTAAATGACTATTGCTGTTTAGGAAATATTGCTGAACCCTTGGACTGTGCACATGGCGCTGTTTATGTGAATCCTGACGGTGCTGCATCGGTCAGTCGTGTGGCTACAAACACAATGATGGTTTCAAAACACTAAAAACATTGTTCAGCACTGAGTTGATTTTTTTTTTCCAAAAGTCCTTTTACCAAAACTGCACATCAGCAAGAGCTACAGACCACTGTTAAAAAAAATCACTATCTTTCCACACCACTAATCAAAGCACAACAGATGAGCCTGTGTGTTGTCCAACGTGGCTAAACTATCACTAAACAGGTCAGAATATCACATCAGCAGGTTAATATTGAGGCAATACTGTTCAAACAAGTGGCCAATCACAGAAGCTGCCACAGAAAACCATAAAAATATTTGTTCTTTGTCATTTTTTTTCGATGATATACACACTAATTAATTTTTTTAATGCCAGTGCCACCCTCACAGCTTCTAATATAGATAAGCCAATACCATAATTAATTGATATCAGTAACACTCCTCTTAAAAAGAAAAACAAAAAAGTTGCAGGGCTTGACTTAAATATATAAATGTGGTTCTGAGAAAGTATTTTCTGTAACTGTGAAAGAATTCGAGCAATGCCCTGATTTTGTGTACAAATGAAAGAAAAACTATATATATATATAGTAGTGTTAGGTGTGTACACGCATATTTACAGGAATCCGCCTCTCTTCTTTTAGGTTTGTAGAGCATAAACACCATGAAAACTGGTCAGGTTCTATTAAAAATGAAGAAAGAAAACAAAAAAACAGACAAGAGGCCCAACCTGCAATAAAATATCTCAGCTACTAAAAACACAATAAAATACATTAACACAATTTGATATACATGTAGAAAAAGCCTGAGGTACTTGTCAGAATATCTGAGGTCAGTTTGGAGGAGTAAGCAGCTAAAAGCTTACCCAGTCAAAAAGAAAAACAAATAAAAACAGGATATTAGCCTGACATAATATCATGGATCGTTACCACGTTAGTGTTATATTAACAAATAATACATCTACAAATCCTTGAGTATCCTGGAAAAGTCACAGCAGCATAACGGACATTCAATGTATGGTTTTTTTTTTTATGTTATGATACAACTATGGCATTGCATTTGAGACAAAGGCAACCATTTGAGCTCTCCTTGCATGACATACAGTGACTGAGGTATCTAGGGACTGGTGTCCGACTGAGTATACTAACCAAATTTCAATGAAATTTTAAAAAAAGACAGACATGTTGCTTGCTCCTGTATGACCCTTGCAAGGATAAACCCTCAAATTACCTGTTCGTGTTTCTTACCTTTTTTAAAAACGCACACACTTCTCCGTTCCGCATCATTCAGTCTTCTGATTCTCACACTCGCACACAAATGCATACAGTTAAAAATTAAAAATGAGTAACATTGCAACTCCAGACAGCATCTGTCAATGCCCCTGGCACTGGCAAAGGAGTAACTCTGAATATTAAAAATAAAAAATAAAAATAAAAAGTCCAGGAATATGTCCATGATAGCTAGCTGAATAGCTTGGCTCTGAACTTAGAGAAATGTTCCAAAGAAGCCTGCTGGATACCTGAGAGGTAGTTCCGAGAACAAGACACCTGTTCCAAATCTTCAAAAAAGTCCAAAATATGACTGCTCAGTTCTGATTTAGCCCCGCCCCTCCCTCTCTTAAAAGAAAACTGCTGTGCTCCTCCGCTTCTTTTTTCCTCTCCTCCGCCCTCACCACATTCTGAGGAGTCTAAATTAAGGGAGCACGCTCCGAGTTTTAGAAATCAAGAAGCTTTCGACCCCTGAGGAAGATGAATATTTTGTCTAACAGTCTAAAAACGGTTCCTCCGAGGTGTGCAGCACGTCGTCTGAGGTTTGGAGCACAGGTTTGTTTTGGCCGCAGACGATTACGAACACGACGAGAAATACAACAAAGATGACTCATGAGGTAATTTAAAAAAAAAAAAGAGACTAAAACATGAAAGAAATACGCGAGGTAATGACGACATTTAAGGTTTTGTCACGAGGATGCTATCGGATGTGCCCATCGCATAGCTTATTACTACTTCAACTACAGCAGAGGGATGTTTTAATACGATCTGGATTTAAAAACACTGAAAACATTAAACCGGAACAAAATACCAGGACTGGGAGAAAATAGCAGCTGAGTTGAAGTTGCTAGGGGTTCTTTATGAGTTGTTAAATATTCACGAAGATCCGCTGAGTTTGGGGGTTGAAAAAAAAACGTAAAAAGTCAGGAGGTCGGGGGAGGGATGGTGTCGTCCGTTCAGGTGCTGGACTCTTTGGGAGGTAGGTCCTCGTTGATGAGAGACGTGACTATGGAGACGGGGTTGTCTGAGGTAGTGCTGCCTATCGTCCTGGCGATCTGACTGATGCGCTCCTCCACGCAGCCGGCAGAAAGTCGTGCCTCGGCGTCGTGGTCCCAGCATTCCTCGATGGTCTCGCACATCTGGCTCAGACCCTGCAGTCACACACCAGGAACTCATAAGGGGATCTGTTCCCTCGCATCTCAAAGAACAGCACATGCTAGTGGTCGAACACTGTGTGAACTCTTGATTATTAAACTTCAACTGGGAGGCAAAAAAAAAAAAAGGATGCGACACATCCTGGTAACACTGTTAAAAATGCCGGAACCATTCTTCCACAGTTACTCACAGGATGTTTGAGCCAGCAGTCCTTGATGGCTGGACGCATCTTCTTGTGCACAACCACATCCTGGAGATCCTCCAGGGAGGGATGCTGACCTATTTCATCCTCAAACGGCAGCATGTACTCTCCGACTGTACCTGAGCAGAGACGACAGACCAGAAAGGTAGAAAAGTCTTTACAGGGTTCCCACACCTTGGTCAACATCAAATTCAAGGACCTTTCAAGGACTTTCCAGTACCAATTTCCTCCAATTCAAGAACCACGCGAGACGGCAATTACCTACCGTCTGCTACCGCAGAATGTTACCAATAAAACCTGTTTATTGGTAACATTCTGTGGTTGTTACCAATAAACAGGTTTAATATCATGTAAATTCAATGAAAAACTGAACAACATAGAAGTTGTTGAATCAGAAACAATGAAAGGAAGTGGATTAAATGTACACCCTGCATTCATATCTACAATACATGGACATGTAATTATGTTCTGGGAGGTTCAGCAG
>NW_013952444.1:1643760-1650211 GCF_001266775.1 Austrofundulus limnaeus
GGTCGCAGTCTTCCTGGCCTGTTAACAATAGATGTTAATTAGGAGTCAACGATAGCCATGTGATGTGAGTATCAGTCACATGGAGGCAGTGCTTAAAAGCCTGAATTTTGCCTGAAACTCTCAGACTGAAGAAGTCTCTTGGAGGAGAGACGAAACGTTTCAGTAGAGAAGAACCCGTCCAGAAGACCTATACAATTTTTTTCTTTTTGATAATCTATATAACAGACTATAAGCTGCATTGTGTAGTTTTTATTCATGAATTACTTGTTGCACAACATTAACCTTGGCTCCTGCAAGTTAGAACGAAGATCTACAAATTAACAGTTAACCAATTCAGGTTCTGAATGCGTTTTTTAAAGAAATATTAGTTAACAGCTCCACAAAGAGCCAACAGAAACATGAAAACCCATCATGAAGCTGGCGTACCTGGCCATGAGTATCTCCAGGAGGCTTTCCTGGTTCGAATCGTACGGCGAGCCCAAAGTCCCCGATGACTGCAGTTAAATCATCTCGAAGCATCACATTCTTGCTCTTGAAGTCCCTGTTCAATTAATTACACAACAGTCATTAAAATGCAGCTTTTAATGGCGGCGTTTAGTCACAGCAGTTACATAAATCAGTCGACAAGCTCCGAGAGTGAAACTATTAATTCAAGCACAGCTAGAGGAAAATGACTGATCTGGAGGAGAAAAAAAGCAACCTTTGGATTTTTAAGATGAAAAGAAACCAGATTAAGTCGGCGCAACGGAGCTCCAATTTACATCAAACCATTCAGTGAAAACTTTCGGTACCTGAGTAAAAAAGTCATTGCTCCAAACTAAACAGACTTTTCGCTTTCTTTTCTTTTTCAAAATAAGCCAAAGCATGGCAGCAGACGTGGACACAGCACTCTGCAGCTGTTTAACTGATATTCTAAATGTCTCTTTTGATATTCCTAAGAAAAGGGTAATGCCGTTGTGTGCTAAACAGTGTGTAGTAAAGGTACTTTGACACGTATAACTGACAAAAAAATAAAAAAGAAATAGTTGTAAAGTCACAACAAACAGAAATGCACCAGAGTGAGGCAGTGTTGTGCGCTGCCACCTTCTCTTACCTGTGTGCAATAGTAGGTTTAGGCCCCTCCCCCTTGTAGCTGGGAATGTCTTCATGGAGGTAGGCCAAGCCACGGGCCATGGTCTCTGCTATGTGACACAGCTCAGTCCAGGTCACAGTGTTACCCTTCAGGTGGTCTGTCAATGAGCCCTGCTCGCACACAAAACCCACCAAAGGTTAAGGGAGGCGGATTAACACCTACGCAGGAATTCTTAATCCATTTCTCACGAGCGCCGCTTCGATTCGGCCTCCAAAATGTGAGCCGACGAACTGTAGCCTCGCAGAAAGACTGCTTTCTGGAGCCAAGGAGAAGCAGGGACAGGCACTGCTTCAATTTGACTGGCAGAAATGTTGAACGCACAATTCAAAATTTAAGAAATAAACACTCGAGAAGCAGCAATGAATGCAAGGATGGCGAGGAGACGAGTGGAAGCAGATTTACTGGTGCTGCTGCCAGGAGTAAAACCATCCAATAAACGTTAATGCCTCATTTTAATCATAGCTATTAGAGATTTAACCCCCTATTTAATGAACAAGACAGCTAAAAATGTGTTTATAGTTGCAGTTTTTGGGAAAACAAAATCTTCACATGCAATATCTGGCATCAAATACAAATTTACACTTTGTTTTGCTCATTTTGCAGGTAATTAAGAGCTGGAAAATGTCTGGCTCTTCTGTTTTCTGAAGCCTGTGTGAGTCTGTTGTATTTCCTGTATGTGTGCAGAAGTCGTCTCACCCTCTCGTGAAATTCTGTGATAAGCCACAGCTCTGTTTCCAGGTTGGTTCCGTGCTTCTCCGCAGCTATGTAGCGCAGGAGGTTTTCATGTCTCATCCCTGCAGACATGAAGATGTCCCGCTCATTTTGCCACGACTGCTTATCCTGTGAACACAAAGCAAAGAGTTACGAGCACACCTCAGCGGATCGT
The DNA here is from genome assembly GCF_001266775.1 of Austrofundulus limnaeus. Lineage (NCBI taxonomy): Eukaryota > Metazoa > Chordata > Actinopteri > Cyprinodontiformes > Rivulidae > Austrofundulus > Austrofundulus limnaeus. The sequence continues at coordinate 1,645,779 of NW_013952444.1, forward strand.
GGGAAAGTGGAGGGTGGAAAGAATCTACAGTGCTACAGATAATGTTTGTTAACAGCCCTGAGTTAGTTTTTTTTTTTTTTTTTGAATGAGAAATAAAATCCTGTGGCAGTGCTGGTATTTACATCTACAAACAACACAAACTGAATAGATCTTCACAAACCTGAACAGGGAAGATTTTTACAGCAACATATTCGCTCATTAACTGAGCCTTCCAAACGCAACCGAAGCGCCCCCTAGCTTTGATTTCCAGCAGCTGCAGTGGCTTCAGACCCACCAAAGGGGAAGGAGGAACAGGTCCAGGATCCTGAATGAACAGAACAAATTCTTACCTTCATTACCACAGCTAAACATGACTAAATTAAACTCTTCATAGAGTCGGACTGAATATGTGACCCATCACATCAAAACGAGGATTAAGTCTAAAAGTGGTATGGAGAAATAGGCAAATATAGTGTGTTGATTAAAACATTAAAACAAAAATTGTATTTTGTCAAAACATATGAATAAACGCCTTAACAATGTATCATTTGAATGAACTGTCTGAAATATAATCATAAAACAAAATTTTGAAGCCCTTCTTTAAGCAGTAGCAACAAAGAAAATGATTTTGAGGAAAAATTCCTTAAAATTTTGAGATTTTCCATGTTAGCTAGCAACGTTTGTTTCTTTTCAGCTGGGAAATGTCAATATTCAAATATAATTTGAGGTTTCCTCTTTATAAGGACATCGAAAATTCTTCATTAAAATTACATAAAATTTGGATTCAGACCAAATATTTATGTATTATTGTAACCAACAAGACAAATTAAGTCATATATATGGATTTAATTAAGATATCAGAATGATCCAGGTATCAAAATGTAGCTTTTAAAGCCGGAAATCTGAAAAAGTAATTAGGTCATTTTGACCACATTTGACTTTGATATGATGGGTCACATATGTGGTCTCTTTAGACATTCCAGTGTTTTGTTCGCCTCACCTCGCTCAGGTCCACGTGACCGTAGGGAGGCTTGCGGTGACGATACATCCACAGGGCCAGGATGAGAGCCAAGGACAGCACACACAGCGGCAGCAGGGAGTACACCAGCACATTGAGGAGAGACGGCACGCGGGGAGGGGGACGAATTTTTACTGTTGGAGGAGGAACAGATTTAAATGTAGCAGGTCACCTGTATGACCTGTGAGATTTAAGCAGCTTTACAGGTGTCCCTCAAAAGGCAGCAAGACCAGGTTTTAAATGAGGACAGATTTTACTGAGATTGCTCAACCTTAGTCCAGACAGCCTGTTGAAACAAATTAAAGCTTATATTTTTATCACCTTTTTGTCCAGGACCATAGATAAAAAGGTAAATATGTTTTTTTTTTACATTAAAACAGGCAACCAAAGAAAATCGAACAAAATCAACATGTGACTAAAATGTGGGTTAATTGGTTTCACGTTTGATTTGAAGACTCAACAGCGTGAATAATAACATATTAAAAAGGCAAAAAATTAATTAATTAATTTAAAAAAATCTATGTCCCGTAGAAAGGACCAAAACTTTCCAAAAACTTATACTAAAAAGCATTCAAGATCATTTTTCTGAGGTCTGGCTGAATGAAAAATAAAGTGTTTATTGTGAAATATTTACAATACAAACTTGGATACTCCCACAACAGTGACGCCCAGTTACATTACTGGGCCTTTTTCTCTGCGTTACCACAATGTTTTATTTATTTAAGTAATTAAAACTTAAATGAAAAGAAATTTTAGAAAGTCTCCTTTTAAACACCGCCCATCAGTAACGTTGCAGTAACTCTTACACATGGGAAATTAAAATATGAGAATGATAGCTGTTCAGCTATTAACTGTAAAATATCAAGTCTTGCTTTACATTTTCTCTTTGCTTCCAACTTCCACTAAATAAACTGGAAATAAAGGTCATCTTTTAATGGCAAAATAAAGATAAAAATACCCTACAATTCCCATAGCAGCTCTTGTATCTCTTGCAGGAAAAGCCAATTCCAACAAACACATTAATTCTTCAAATGCACTCAATTTAACCAGATTTTACATGTTTTTAAAAAGTCTCTTCCCATCCTGGTCACCTGCCAAAGCATTCAGCACTCTCTTGTTTTATTGTTTTAAACGTTAAATAAAGTAACAACATTAAAAATTAATGAACCTTAATTTTTCGTTCTTGGATACGGTCATTTAATCGGAGTACGTCACAGCTCTCGTCTAGAGTTACCCTCAGTCACACTGGGACAGTTCCAGGTAATCACCTGATGCTTAGAGGTGACACCTAACAACAGCTCTAACCCTAAAAAAGCTGTTAGGGTTTTTTTTCCACTGCTCCCTTCTGCAGGGGTCACCCACAGCGAGCACACTCTCATGAAAGATTTGGTGATTGTTTTACATCGGACGCCCTTCCTGGACTCCAACATGCAGGATTCTAAAACGGTCTCATCAAACCAACACACATTAGTTTTTAAGATTGAACTTTAACATTTTAAAACATTACCCTCAAATTGTGATAATTAAAATGTAACGAGCAGAGATTGATAAAGAAACCAAAAACTTGAGCTGTACATACTAACAACATACAGCGTCAGGTCATCATCCGCCTAAGACTGAGGATTCTTTCTTAACCACGATTGCAAGATGGAAAAATTGTGTTAAGGAGCGCTCCACTAATCAGGGGAGAAAAAGTATGTAAAGTGTGTAGGATGCATTTGCCACCTACCTCGGTTCCCACTGCCAATCATGTCAGGAAGGTGAGTGAATCGCTCGTTGCAGTAGTTCCCCTCGCAGCAGCAGAAGAACACCTGAGGATTTTCCTCCATAGAGACACACTCTTGCCTAAAACAGCAAATGACACAAAGACCGATTTAAGCACAAAATAAAAAGATAAAAATAACACCAAAATAAGCCCCTCTGTATTTTATCATGTAGACTGTTTCATGTACAACACTTGACTAATCAAGCAGGTGAATGTCAGCTGATTTTTGTTGTCCATCTTCAACCGAGCTTGAAGTCTTTGTAGACAAATATAAACCGAATTTACTGTCTAGACTTTTTAACTGATGCATTACCTGGTTTTGGTTACAGGCAATAGAGTTTGTTATGAGCCAACAAACTATTCGTTTCTTTGGTCATCAGAGAGTTGTACATTTTAAAACAAAAAAAAAAATACCAAAGAACTCATAAGTAAACACTAAATAGATTTTAATGATCACTTGGTTGACTTTATAACTGATTAACCTGCTTAAAACTTTGACAATACCTATGAACTACTGGAGTTAACTGTATTTATGTGTTAGCAAATTAGCCCATGAACTACTGTATGTATTTCAATGAAATTTTCAAAACACAGATAGGATTTACGTGTTAAACTTTTGTACCTTTTATGAATTTTAGATATTTTACTGAATAAGTTTATTTCTAAGACTAAACTAAAATGTCTAGAACTTCTTTATTTCATGTTAGATGATCCTAAAACTTTATTGTGAAAGGTGGCAGGTAATACGCATTCCTTCAAGGAGTGCTAATTCTTTTTCTCTTAACAAGCAAATATTTTTATATTCACAATATATACAGGATTTCTTTGATTGCATGCAACCAATGCTGTAGATACAAATTATTAATCCTGCTGATGTTATCTGGTAAAGAACTCATACGCTTCAGTGCTCATATGCTGCTCTTCCTCTGCTTTATGAAAGCTTCTACATCTAATTAAATTGACCAGTGTAACAAAAGATGCGACTTTTCCCCAATAGAGGGTATTATAAATTTTCTAAAAACGGTTCTCTACATTTTACTGAAGCATGACTTGTAATATAACCTGGTTTATGTCCAGTGTTATGACTGCGAATGTCCCATACTGATCCTCGCTGTCTGCTGTTAGACAACTAAACAGAAATCCTAAAATTAGGTTTAAATATCAAACAGGTTTCCAATCAATGCAAACAGACCTTTAATACACATACACATGTGCCACCCAGGACTTTGATTTCTTTTCTCCTCCAGCCTGTTTTCACATGTCATCAGAGGTCCCTGAACTGCTTTGAATGCTGAGGCTCAAACTATAAAGTTAGATTGTGCCACATAACCCAGAGGTGACATCACACACAGGATAGTGTCTCCTTCCAAATCACATGAGTCCTGAGTGGTCTGGTCCCACCACATCTGTCAGCATTGTTGGTGCAACTTCACCATTTGTTGAGAGAAACCAATTAGAGCAAAGAATCCCTCCAAAACAACTCCCTGTTTTTGGTAAATACACAGCTTTGATTGCATTACCATGTTTTACTACCCTGCTTTTATACAGCAGAGTACAGCGGGTAAAATAAGTAATGAACATGTCACCATTTTTCTCAGTAAATATATTACTAGAGGTGCTAATGACATGAAATTTTCACCAGATGTTGGTAACAACCCAAGTGATCCATAC
>NW_013952444.1:1654952-1680834 GCF_001266775.1 Austrofundulus limnaeus
AATCACACCTGAGCAATGCATGGTTTCTCCATACAGGAGGCGTCTTGAAGCTGTCACTGACAACAAAGGCTTTTGTACAAAAAATAATTAGATAAATTTCAGTAAGCGTGTTCAATACTTTTTCCCTGTGCCATTCCACATTATTACAAATAACTTCATTTCTGGACATTTATGGTTGGGTTGTTACCAACATCTGGTGAAAATTTCATGTCATTAGCACCTCTAGTAATATATTTACTGAGAAAAATGGTGACGTGTTCAATACTTATTCTACCCGCTGTATATAACACCTTTAGGTTACCACCCAGTAATCAGGCAACCCAAACAATCAAACATGCTTGTATAAATACAACTATATACAGATTCTGGCAGCTGCAGGCATATGACTAAGAAGAGTTTTTGTACGGGCACCGACTTATGTTAGATAAACAACCAAACGATACTTTGTTAGGGTGATAAGATGCTTTATAACGCAGAAAAATAAATGTAAAAAGTACACCTTAAGCATTCTAAAAGTAGTACGTATCACATTTAAAGGAGACATATGTTTTAAAATCCTTTTTCACATTTAAAATCATTCAGTTGGGGTCTATATAATAAAGTGGAACTGCAGGACTTTGGTCTGAATTCTTCCTTATTGTAACTCCACAAGCCCCCGGTTCACCCCTTTGCACATTAGCTGTTTGTTTAAAATGCTACTTATGGTTTAATTTGTATTCTTTGTATCATTGTTATATGTTCACATGTATTAATGTTAAAATACATCTGACTAAGGTTTTAAGTTTGAGGTTCAAATTCATGCGTTTCATGGGTTATTTTAATTTGCTAAAGGAACTTATGTTAAAGGTAGAGAGACTGATAACTGGGTGACATTCACAGGTGAGATGAGATGTGAACAGGAGACGGACATTGTGACGAAAATAATCATTGACAAATCGAAAAAATAATCACAGTTTTCAATTTTTGTGAAGGCTTAATGGATGCTGTAAGAAGAAATGTCATTTAAACAAAAACAAAAAAACAATGGCGATATATCATCTTGCTTATAGTATCGTGATATGTCATACCGTGACCCTTGTGTTATGATATACAGTATATCGTAAGGCTTAATACACAATTTTTAACAGAAAATAGAGAAAACTGAACTGAATATAAACAAGGTTCCTATAGTTTAAGGCAAGTTACATTAAAGTGCCTGTGACATCAAATTTTTGCAAGAAAAGTTAACGCATTTTTGGAAAGACAACATTAACATATTACAAAACAAATTTGACATTGCACAGATGGACAGTTGAGATGTTTGCATGTGAAATAACAGGAAGTGATGTTAAAGGGGAATGTCTGCATGCGAATATTTAAAAATATATATTTTTACCAATTATTTTAATATTCGAAACGAATTACAATCATCCTACGTACAATGTGTTAACATTTTTAAGTCTTCTGAAAGATTGATTTAAGACATTTTAAGGCTAATTAAGGCCTTATTTTTGGATTGATGAACTCAATGCCTTTGAAGACTTTAAGGATCTGCAGGATCCCTGATAAAGATATCTATGCAGCACCAAGAGAGACTAAATTCAAAATTTCTGCACTCCTAGAAACTCCAAGTACACAACAAAATGCATTTAACGGCTAAAAAATTGGATTTTGCACGAAATCTACCCTCTAAATCTGTCTTTTATTAAAGCAAAAGCTTGAAAAACTGTTATTTCCAGGAGTGTTTTAAGAGAAAATAGTATTTTCTCACATTTAAGAGGAAACAATTTGCAAAAAAAAGAGTAAGATGTGTTCCAGCACCGGTTTGTTTGGATGCTGTCTTCACTGCGTGGAAGTCAGATAGGCAGATCGAAACGTAAACAGGCGTGACCTGACCTGTCATAGCAGTTGAAGTCGTCCAGCCAGCAGCCTTTCTTCACCAGCTTGATGGTCCCTGAGGAGTTGAGCCAGGAGGCGTAACAGTGCAAGCGCTTGTCCTTCTCCCCCTCGCAGCGCTCGAAGCCACTCTGGTTGGTCCTCTCCGTACGCCAGTTATCATTGTAGTACACGCACTCCCGGGTCTCCACTTCGCCAAGACTGTACCCTGAAATGGAAAGAAGGCCTCAGTTCAGCTCTCAACACTGTCAAAATGAATTGAAACTCAACAGCGGAAGCACAGACATACGGCACGGGACCCACAGAAACATCTCGGAGCAGGAGACTATCATCTCTCTGGCGTGAAGCCAGTTTTTGGTAGTGAAAAGGGAGTTCCTCTGGGCTAAGAAATTGTTGCTGAATCCTGCCTCAGCTTAATCCCATTGACTAAAAAAAAACTCTTCAGAGAGAAGAATCTAAATGGTTGAAGAAATTAATGGATTTAATTAGCTAGAAAACAATAACGTGCATGCTGAGGTAAAGAAACAGAGCATTAGTTCATTCACGTGCTACTTTTACAGATAAGATTCCTTCTTCAGACATCTGCACACATAGATAAGACTATTTTCTTTAAAAGGGGTATTTTCTACCAGAAACACTTCGTCCTGCTAAGCCGAAACAGAAAAACAGATGTCAAAATCTGCCTTTAAGGTTTTATTGTCATCTTTTTATGCTTTGTTGCTGGACATACACAGGTAAGAAGCAGGTACCGCGTTCTGTTCTAAAAAACATAGCTGGAACATTCAAGCCTCTAATCTTTGTTCCGAGGAAAAAATAGTGCCTGTCTCTTTAAATCCCTGCCTATAGGAGGCTGCCCATCCCCCAGCTTTACCCCCACCAACCCATTACACATCCACTCACAAATTCACACACTTAGCTGTCCAGCAGCACACAATGGGCTTTATTATACCTCACAGGGGTGCACGAAATGACCAAACATCATGCCCATTAACGCAGGACGAACTGAAAGAAGGTAAAACTGTTTTAAAAAGGGAGGCACTCCTACAGCAGTGATGCTCAATGCTCCACTGAGCCGAGATGGCATTTCTGATATCTGTGGTCACGTGACCAGGGAGGACTTTTACTACAAGATCATTTCTCCCCTCAAACCCCCCCCCCCTTGTCACTTACTGGGCTTTTACACAACAACATGAATTCTGGAGAAGCAGCTTTACTGTACTCCCTTCCATCATCATGCCCTAATCTATAAACCATAAAGGCATTAGCTGCAGCTCTGTTTGACTCACAAGAGACAGCAGCTGTGCCTCCATTAAATTAAAAAAAAAAACAATTAAAAAGGGGAAAAGAAAAAAAAATGGACATCGTTGTTTAAGAAAAACACAATAAGTGAAAGTAGAGAATGAGAGTAAAGACGCCCAGGGGAGCAGAAAAAACCCAACAAAAACTCCTCCAAACAATAGAAAGAAGAAAAAAAAACAACACCTCGTGCTCAATTTCACGTGGTTGCAGAAATATTTCTAGTGGGGGGGAATGATTGAATCACTTCACTTGAGCTTGTGGTTCATTCAAAATGAGAAAATAGTTAATCCCTCACAGAGAAAGTGTGTTTTTTCCAGGTTCTTTTTTTTTTTTTTTCCAGGCTTGTGTGACCACAAACAAGAGTGCAGGGCTGAAATGTCGCCTCTAAGGTTTCAGGATGTTGATGCAGCTGCTGCCTTCTATTCCTGCTGCTACTGTTGAAGGAGGGGGGGACGCAACAGTTTTAAATTTGGATATTCTTTCAACTTATTCGCACCGATTTCATCATGAGGCGAGTCACAGTCCAAAGCAGAAACAGCCGCTAAATGTGACGCTAAGCGAGGGGGAAACATAGCGGCTAGAATGGAAGATAATGGTCGAGAGGTTTAAATCCCGGGTGAGTGACAGTAAACTTTAAAACCACTAAAACGAGGTTTTATTTCGAAATTTTAAAACACGGCATTACAGAAAGAAAACTGTTGCCACAAAAAGCAGCTTGCTTACCTGCGCATAAAGTTCCCAGAAGAAGTGAACAAGTCAGCCATGAAAAAGACATGTTCCGCGTCTAAATGCAGGACGGAGACTTCGCTCTCGTGCCGTCGCGAGCATTCAAACTCGGGTTGGTGAAAAACATCAGTCCGGGGTTTTAAAGCGACCACAGGCCTTCCCCGGTGCCTCCGAGCGAGCCTACAGCCGCCGACACCTCCTCCTCCTCCAGCAGCGTGTCGATAGCCGCGGCGCTGCAACAATGTTACGAAGGAAAGAGAGAGAGGGAGAGAGAGAGGGAGGAAAAAAACGGGGAGCGATTAACTGACCAGCCGGTCCGCTAAAAGGTACCGCGTTTCGCCTCGGAAACGGGTTCAGGAACCGAACGCGGGTCCGCCACTACATCCGAATCGGCGTCTCGACGCTGTTTTTTCGCCAGGTTTCTTCGCCGGAGTGGCAGCACCGCAGCGTCGGGGAGGTCGGTCGGGGGTTTACATGCATGTTACTGATCTGTGTCCAAAATGGCTTCTAAATGGGGAACGGGCTGCGAACAGGGAAACCCGGATGTGTAAACACAAAGAGGGGGACTGCGAGCAGCCGGGGGAGAGTGACCTTATCGCCACACCGCACATGAACGAATTCATTTTAATTTCACCGTCCTGACGAGATTATTGCATTTTTTGTTTTGCACACAAGGAGGGGGGATTAGTTACAAGCGCGGACTGGGAATAACTGTTTTTTTTTTTTTTTTTTTTTTTGTCGATCACAGAAAGGGACTCACTTTTTGTGGTCAAGGTTGGGATTTTATTCCATTTTCAGTTTTTATCACTACAGCCAGATTAAAATAATAGTTGTAGAGATTATATTAATGGCATGAATTAAAAGGTTATTCAGGTCGTATAATAAATGGTACAATTTGAAAGAGTTTAATGTTATTAATGATGAAATTCTGACATGCAGGTCTGCAATCAATATAAACAACGCATTCATTTGAAAACATCAAAATCTGAGTATGCTGGCTTAAATATTTGTAGAAAAACAAATGTGTTTAACATTTAAACGCAGGGCCGACCCTAGCCGATATGGCACCCTAGGCAAGTTTTCAGGTGGTGCCCCCTGTGCATTTTTGTTTAAATTTCACTGACAATTTACATACATTCACATACCAAATTAAATAGTTTTCCTTGATATTATTTGTTTACCTTTTGAAACCAAGTTGTCCAATTAAAATAGTTAACAATGTATTTCATTTGACACAGAATACAAAAACTCTACATCATACCTGACAACAGCAGCTGTGGAGTACAGCAGTTCCAGTGGGGTCCAGAGGTATTACACCCCTGGAGTATTTAGTAAAAGATCTACTAAAAACTGCACATTTTCCAGCCATTTGAAAGGCATTCAACTAAATTATTGAAACACCGAAAACCAGACGTTAACCTGAACTTTGTCTGAGATCATAACTAAGTTTTGACCACATCACAGGATGCTTTTATTGTGAAATGTCCTCTGCACCATATACCACCTCATGTTGTAACAAAGCAACTGAGAAACCCACAGAAAAGATTACTTTGATAGACCTGAGTAACCAGACTAAATTTACGGTCTACATCAACTATATTCTGATAAAAAGTAGTTCTTTTATTTTTCACCTCCAGTTTGTGCCCCCCCCCCCCACCCGATGGACAGGGCCCTTAACATGTGCCTATACTGCCTATGCCATGGCCAACACTTACTTCCGTTATTTGGCTTTTTCCATAAGTAAACAAATGATGTTTGTTGGCATCAGCTCAAAAAATTTGCTTACACATTTTATTTAAGGATACATTATCCATCCATATAAAATATGCTGCTAATTGTGCACAATTTGTATTTTACTTTGTGGTCTTTTTTTTAATTCTGGTCTTCATGATTTTGCAGTGAGAACCTAATTTTAGTGTCAAGCAAGTGCAATATTGTGCATTATTTTGCAAATGTCAGAGGTTTTATTCATGTTATTCTAACAGATGTCTTGGATAAGCCCAACAAGTAGTAGAAAATGATGTTTTTCTATCTGAATAATCTTTAATGCATAAGTGGCTTAGCTATAAATAGCTGCCCTAGTTTGGGGAAAACATGATACAATAAATGCTGTTTAAAATGCATTTGTTCCAATTTCTCATTTTACCTCCACATACTGTGAAATACTGACTGTATTACTCAAAAATATAAAATACAAGCACACTCTTAGAGATTTAAACAAAACAGGAAGTCCGTGTCCTTAATTCCACCCAGTTTTAATGTATCAATTGCTTACAGGAAATTATTGTCAATTAATTGATTAGCAAGTTGACTTTTCATGAAGTCTCCCAGCCAACAGACAGACACTTTCAGAGATATTTTTTTCTCAAAAGAATAGTTTAAAGTTCTTTTCCTCTGACTAAATGGCTCTGCTTCTCTTTTTATTGCCTACACGTTTACAAAGAAATGCTCGTCACCTCCATTAGAGCGAGTAATTGAACTGTATTTGTGCCAGAATTGGTTCTTATCCACATAAAGTGTCTCGGTATGTTGTTTTCTTTCTGGCTTTAGTCACACATTCTCAAAACGAAGGGCCCCTTTGTGCAAAAATAATAAGTCCCATCATCACAGAAAATCGAGAATGACATTGTTAAAATGTCATTAAGTCTTGCTCACAAGTCGCAATCGTCGTCTTCTCTTTAACATCCAGACTAATGGCATGACAGTGACACTCAGTCAGTTCATGCAGCAAATGGCCCAGGAATAGGGTTAGCTATAGGTAATCGCCCTTAAACTAGTGCTGTTGAGTGTAACTGAAGACAAAGCATTTCCTCATTAAGCTATCATGTATTGACCCCGTAACTCGATCGAGGCCGTGAGCGAAACCTTGTAAAGATAGATGTTCTGTTGTCATGACAGTCAGAGGAGAAAGCACGAGTGCTCATTAACGATCCAACGGCCGCAACCCGGGTGTGACATTCCTAAGAAAATTCATAAATAAACACGTGGGGAATGAGGCAGGGAGGATCAGCATCTGAAACTCCCAGATTTGCAAAAAAGGTGGCAATCTTTTTTAACTTCTCCACTCCGGTAAGAGAACTTCAATCTATCAAACGAAATCCAAAAACAATGTTTTTAAAGGACTTGAAGAAATCTTTATTTACTTTTATGTGGAAAATTTCTGTAAATAAATTTAAACATGTTCACAAGTATAATGGGTAGAAGCTAAAAAAAAAAGGCTAAATTTTAGCTAATAGCTGAAAGTAGCAAGCTTTTAAATGGGTATTTTTGTAATGTTTACAAGATATTTTTTGTGGGGTTTTGGTACTGTTAGTATGTTTAAATAATCACAGTACCCATGTATTCTTACATTATTGTCCGTAGAAGGGGGGTTTTAAAAATACAATTTTGTTTTCAAGTGGTGGGGGATGGACGTTTACTTTTTACTTGGTTCCATAATTTCTGTTCAAGTTCAGTTTATTTATATAGTGCCAAGTCACAACATACGTTGTCTCAGGGTACATAAAAAAGAACAATCTAAAGAAGAAAGCAGCAGATTGTGTTGAATCACTTCATCACAGTCTCCCATCCTGAGCAAATGGTGGAGAGGAAAAACTCCCTGCTAATCAGGAAGAAACCTCCAGCAGAACAAGGCTCAGGAAAGGCGGCCATCTGCCTCGACTGGCTTCGGGATCCACTTTGAATCAATATTATTGGTCTTCAACACACTTAACAGATTAAATAAAAAAGCCACCTGCTTCGTGGTTTCTCAGCCCTGTGTCCTCTCTCCTCAGCTGACTTCGATTTGTCACTGAGCAAGCTTGAATTCGTTTTAGTCCCTCAGAGTAGAAACCCCTGCTTTCTGTTCACTTTATTGCCAGGTTCTTAGCATTTGTTTGTCCCCATCAGTTCATGCATTATATTATACTGTAGTTCTGCTCCTTTATGTCTCCTGCTGTGGCAGCGCTTTTTCTTTAATTAAGCTTCATATCCTCACGACCTGCCTTCTGCACCTTGCTCGCCCGTTCAGCTGAACTCACCTCGTCCCATGACGGCACAGTGTCACGGGAGGAGGCGGGATCATGGTGCCTTTGTTGCACATAACTACCCAGCTGAAATGGGAGTCAAACGGTTAATCTTTCCCTCAGAGCTGGCAGCAGAAACAGGCATGGTAGTGAAAGGTATGAGTGTAGAAGGAGTTACCACTCGGCTGATTCTGAGATGCCAACTCTTGAGCGTGGCCAACGTGGCACTGAGCCACATCTGTTGGCTGGGTGTGAACGACTAAAGCACTGTAACCTAACAAGATGTTGTTTTTTGTATTAGAGTACAGAATGACAACCTTTGTAAAAAGAACAAATTTAGCAAAAAAAAAAAGTACTCTGCATATTTTTAGGGGTGCACCGATAAATTGGCCCGTTTCCTTAATTTTGGTAGACTGGCGATTGACCGATACACGGGTAATCTATCTTATCCGCTGATTTTGAAAATCAGCCACGGTCCCCTTTCGCTCTGCTGTTGTTCAAGGGTATTGCTCAGTGTTTTTCATTAAAATAAAATTGGAACATTGAACATGTATTGTGACCTGATAATACCTGACAGTGTCAGCTATTTAAAAAAAATCAGTATAGGCCAAAATCAGAATTGGTAGATCAGGCTTTTTAAAGATAGTTGATCGGCCAGAAAAATGCAATTGGTGCACCCCTACTAAATATTCGAGTTTCAACTTTACCCGATTTACAGTAATTAGTGAAACAGATTTGTTTCACGCTTGTGAAGTCAAAACCTCTGGTCTGAACTAATGTATAATTTACAGTTATTTATGGGAGTGTATTCTCTGTAAGACATCTTTCTCATTTCCTCTATTAATTATTACCCTATTTCTTTTAACAGCTCGCTCGTTAAGACCCGTTTTACACAAATGATCGTGTTAAAAATGGTATTGAAGCAAATCACCTCATTACAGTCAAAGATCTAACACTTTAGTTTTTATTTTCACTTAGGATAGTTGCAAACTTCCTGCAGTCCTTTTGAAAGGCCTGAGGTGAGTGACGCAGTAAAATAAATGAATGACACTAGATGGTAGCAGAGTTCCCCCGGGCAGGTGCACGCCGCCGACCTATCTCTCCTTCACTTTAGATTTATATATACACTGCATGTGGGGTTGACACATATGGGTGTCAAAGGGCCGTGTGTTTGAACTGAAACATCTTTTGGTGATTATTGGGTATGTTTGTTTTTTGCCATCTTGAAAACTGAAGTCCACATGTGTCTACTAATCTGTGTTCAGCAGAGTTCAGAATACCTTCTATAACTTTGTAATGGATCCATTAGCATGAGGAGAAGCACAGCACTTAAAAGGTTTTCTACTTATGTTGATAATGGAAAGCAATTACCTGAATCATAGCCCTGTAGCCATTTCCACAATGAAATGTTATGGTTAACTATTCGAGCTGCGCACTGAGTGAGCACGCCAAAAAAAAAACCAAAATTGTATGGAAAAGTGATTGAAAACACGATGGAGTTACTACTTGGTTTCAACCTTTTGAATGATTCAGTTGAAAATAAAGCAACAAGCGGCGTCAAACATTTTCTAAACGTTTTTATTATTGTGCTGCAAAGTCGGCGAGAGATGATGACGTTTATTGTTCCTGGTCCGTGATTTTTGCTTTTTGATGGCGAGGTAGCATTAAAAGTAGTTGGCCACCCTGCGAACAGACTGGATGGTGGGATTCTCGGCCTGCCACTCCTTGTGGGTGCAGTAGTTTCCTCGCTCCACGACGTACATGCGGCCGTGGTAGTTTGGCTCTTCGTACAACACCCAGCTGATTGGAGAGGAAATGCAGATCAAATGTGTGCCTTTAAAAAATGCAAAAGGTACTACAAGTCCAATCACAAAGGATCCAGTTGATGCAATATTTCATTTGTTTTAGATTAACATATACTTAATTCTTATTGGTGTACTTCTAAAATTGCATGCCTGGTAAAGTCAACCCTTTTCAAGATGGCTGCCAGCTGTAGCTTTGAAAGATTATTCTGTTTGTGCCTTTAAGTCTAGAAATCAGTTCAGCAACTTTTTTATTTTCTTTAAGTTTCTTATAGACGTGACATTCAACTTCTTTTTGCACGTTTAATTGCAAAAACCACGACCATCGCTTGTAATATAAAGAACATTTACCTAAAACGACATGTTTAAGCAAAAAGACCATGAAAAATAATCTGTTTTTGTGTGTTCAGTATTTGACACATGTTGGAATGGGTGTGTTCTGCGTTGCGTTGTGCTCCTGGCAGGTTCAGTCAAATGTTCTACGTACGCTCCGTCTCCATAAACCTTGATGGAGTTGACACAGTTCTTGGTCAGGCCTCGTGCTTTCAGAAATGGACAGTCATCACACAGCTCCACACACTGGCTGCTGAAGTTGTCTCCCTCGAACAGCTCCAACCTGTAGTGCTCTCCGTGCTGAGAAAACAAGAAAAAAAGACTCTCTGAGTCATGGAAGGAAGGTTTGCCTTCACCTTTCTGCGAAGGGCTGAGTGTGTTTCCTTGTGACAGAGCCTGTATTGTGTGTGTGTGTGTGTGTGTGGAGAATGGTATGTATGAACTAGAAAATGTTACATTTTTCTGAGAAAATGCAGCATGAATTGAGTATTGAATGACTGTAAAACAAAGAAGACTAGCTGAAAGCTTTAAAGAGCAAAGCACTAATCCAAAGGCACACTGCAAAAATTCAAAACAAATCTTAAAATCTCTTATCTATCTTGAAGATACTGATATACTAAGCAAAGGCAGAATGTTAGATTATTGTGTGAATGCTTCAAAACAGTCACACTATTGAGATAATTTTTTCTTCTGTACGTTTTTCGGCATCTAATTACTTGTTCAACAATTTTTGTGCCATTTCAACAACTCAAATATCAAAAAGTTCAGCTCATTTATGACAATAAGAAAAAAAATTGTATAGGTCTTCTGGACGGGTTCTTCTCTAATGAAACGTTTCGTCTCTCCTCCAAGAGACTTCTTCAGTCTGAGAGTTTCAGGCAAAATTCAGGCTTTTAAGCCCTGCCTCCATGTGACTGATACTCACATCACATGGCTATCGTTGACACCTAATTAACACTTGTTGTTAACAGGGGGTGGAGTGATACTGGCAATAGCCACACTGTAGGAGGGGGACAACTGAAAACGGAGACCTCCACCTCTGTTTAATGATGGACGGTCTTTCTTCACAAAAATGGCTTCTTTTACTCCTCTCTCAAACCAACGTTCCTCTCTATCAAGAATGAGAACATCCTCATCTCTGAAAGAGTGACCGCTGGCCTGTAAATTAGTGAAAACTGCAGAGTTCTGGCCATTAGATGTAGCTCATCTGTGTTGGGACATTCTTTTGAACAGTGGCTGCTTTGTTTCCCCGATGTATAACTGGTCGCAGTCCTCCTGGCACTTAACAGTATATACAACATTGCTCTGTTTGTGCCAGGGCACCGGATCTGATCAACAAAGCAGCCACTGTTCAAAAGAATGTTCCAACACAGACGAGCTACATCTAATGGCCAGAACTCTGCAGTTTTCACTCATTTACAGGCCAGCGGTCACTCTTTCAGAGATGAGGATGTTCTCATTCTTGATAGAGAGGAACGTTGGTTTGAGAGAGGAGTAAAAGAAGCCATTTTTGTGAAGAAAGACCGTCCATCATTAAACAGAGGTGGAGGTCTCCGTTTTCAGTTGTCCCCCTCCTACAGTGCTACTATTGCCAGTATCACTCCACCCCCTGTTAACAATAAGTGTTAATTAGGTGTCAACGATAGCCATGTGATGTGAGTATCAGTCACATGGAGGCAGGGCTTAAAAGCCTGAATTTTGCCTGAAACTCTCAGACTGAAGAAGTCTCTTGGAGGAGAGACGAAACGTTTCATTAGAGAAGAACCCGTCCAGAAGACCTATACAATGTTTTTGTTTTTGATTTTTTTACCTGGATTACTGAGATGCATCAGGACATTTATGACAATCCTGGTATGACTTTTTGTATTTCAGCTATTTTTTACTTTTTCAGCCATTTCACTTTTTTAGCCATTTTTTGCCATTGAAAATGAATGGAGTTGTTTTCAACATCCATCAAATCCTTTAAAATATTTTTGTATATTTACAGAACCTTACACATTTTGTTCTGGTTCTGCTCTTTTTCACTTTCTTGTGCTAATTTTAGCAACTTTCTTGATCATTTTAGCATTTTTCGACAATTTTAACTAAAATTCAGCTTATTTCTGCTATTCTTCTGCGTTTTTCTTCTTGTGTGCTAAATCTCCTTACAGATCATTTCTGCTATTTTCAGCCATTTGCTGCAACGTTAGCTATTTTTCTGCTGTTATTAGCGAAAGTTAGCTTTTTTAAGCTAATTACACAGATTTTGTAGGTGTTATAACTATTATAGCTAATATATTTGGGTGCTAATTCCAACTTGTGGCTGCTACATTTAGCTTATTTTATGCTAATTTAATTTTTTCGTTATTTTAACTATAGATCTGCTTCTTTTTGCTATTCTTTGGCTTTTTTCTGTTTTTTTGCGAATATGTGCTATTTGTGCTTCTTACAGATGTTTTCTGCAATATTCAGCTATTTTAGCTTTTAGCTGTTTTCTGCTTCGTCAACAATATTTTTGCTCCTTTTTACTGTTTTCCTGCAAAGTTAGGCTTTTTTCTTCTTTTAATTATTTAAATTTGAACTTGCATTAACACTTTCGCTATTAAATATTTTCAGCTCAATTTCAGCAAGAAGCATTCACACTGGCATTTTCGCAGGAAATGCAATTTTTCTAGTTAATCTTGTTAACCTAGAAAGTTTCCATATTTCAAGAAGTCTTATAAGAGAAACTGTCCTGCTGCACTGAATGTAAGACAGTTAGATGGACAGTTTTTGCAGCATAGCAAAGCACAAACTAAATGCAGCAAGATTTTAGCTAAAAGCTGAATGTAGCTAAAAGAAGCAAAATGTCTGCTTAAAGTAACAAAAGGCTAACTAAAAGCATCAGTTGTTAGGTTATACTATAGAGTTAAATAACATGTTGCTGTTCATAACTCCATGGGTTATACTAAAAGCATGAAATGATCTATTTTTCAAAGGTCCTGAAGGCAGTTTAAACATCATTGTTTTTGATCTGAGAGAAAACCTAAAAAAAAAACAAAAAAACAACGCAAACATGAGGAGAACGAGTTCACACCCTGAAAGACCCCAGGCTTGAATCCATGACCTTCATGCTGTAAGTGGGATATAGTGTTAGCTGTTGTGCTGCAAAAATAGCAAAGGGGTAGCTACAGTAACACCTAAAATTAGCAACTGGATAACTAAAGCTAAAACTAACAGAAGCTTAAAGCAGCATCAGAAGAAATAAGGAAAGCATGTCGAAGCCGATTTCAAAGAGAAGGAATTGAAGAAATATTCACGTATTTCTATGTTGAAAATGTTTGTAAACAAAAAGTATTTTTGAGAAGAAGCTATAAAGGTTTAAAAATATCAATGTCACTCATCTCCTGAATGAGCTGAATGTTTCAATGTACAATTGGCTATCAAAACACATGCAGAAAAACTGCATAAAATTTAAATCAGGAAAACAATAGCATGAATGCTGAGTCAGCATATAGTCAGTAGTTCATTATTGGATTTCTGCAGTACACTCAGCTTACAGTATTACAACTACACCATGATCTCTGCATTCAAACAACAGAAACACCTGATGCTTTCATTTCTCTTGCAACCAGATCAAATGAGGACACGTTTATGCCAATGTGCCTTTTTTTTAACCAGCCAGATATTTTGTTTGCCCCCAGGGGGTCCTATGCACGCTCACTCTTACCATCCTGATTGGTCTGCAGGAGCCCATGTGATCGTTAAGGGCATTCCAGCGCTGGAATTCAGGGTACTCTCCGTGCTCCAGAATATACTGTTGGCCCTTGAAGTCTGGGTGGTCGAAGCAGACAAAGGCCCCGCTTTCCACACGGACAGAGTTGACCCTGTTCATGAAGCCACGATCCTGGAAATTATCACAGTCGCTCCGGAGCTCCAGCTTTCTCCCAGTGAAACATTTTCCCTCATAGAACACAATCTGTTTACAAACAAACAAGTGAATTCCTGCAAAAAGACACGTTCTTTTGTCTAACAGCCCATTTTACAAAACCAATCATAGTGTGTGATTTCTGCAAAATTCTTCAAACTGTTTGGGATAGATTTACTGTTGTGATACTCACTTTTCCAGAGTATTGAGACATTTTTCCTCTCCTAACTTCTTCAAAACTCCCAAAGTTTAAGAGTGGAAAAATTTAGACTCCCAGATTTATATGGCTGACGCAGAGAGTGGTGGGATCCCGATGCAGAGGCAACAAAAGCCCAACAATGGAGGGGTTTAAACATTTTGCCAAATGGACAAATTCCCTTACACGAGCCAGTGCTGATATTGGAGTTTGCTGCCAAAGGAGGGCAAAAACAACAGAGTGGGGAAGAGTCTGCTTTGATCGGGCTTTGAAACTGATGTCTGGGTTTGCAGAGGAACATTTGGGTCACATCCAGATAACAGAGTATGAGAAAGAAAACAACCAAGAGCAGGAAAAGTGAAAATGGAGGTAAAACAACCGGAAATAGTCCAAATAATGAAGTTCTACCAGAGAAGCAGCTGCTAACTACAGGATTTATTCATCCCTGAAACTTAACTGTGAACCACCTGCTGCTTTTCCAGGATCCATCCATGTTTCTCTTCAGCTGATCCACAAAGGATCACTGGATAAATTTAGACCTTGACCCCTCAGAGCAGGGGTACTCAACCTTTTTGGGTCTGGGGACCCCTTACAAGGATGAAAAAATTCCAGGGAACCCCTCATAAACCCCATGCTGTTTTGAAAGATGATTTATTGCCATTTCAACCCTTAAATAACAGGAGTATATATTTTTATTTAGTAAATTATGTTTGTTTCATTCATTGTTCCCCATGCATTTTTAAAAATAAAAACCAAATTGACAATTTAGTGAAATTATTTTGGGACCCTCAAGAAACCTCTCGCAGACTCCTGGGGGTCCCGTGACCCCAGTTTGAGGACCTCTGCCTTAGAGAGACAAACGGATTCTAAGTCTCAACATTAAACCACTGGCAGACCCGAGAAAGACCAGGGGGATGGGTAGCAGAGAATATACAGGTTAGTTTTCAAACATGTGATCTTCACCACAACTTTTGAAATTGCACACCTGGGTGGGCACATACATTTGCAGTGCTGTAGCAGAGGTGCAGCAAAAGTGAACTTTTTTCAATCGACAGTAGCTGGGAGTCATTTGCCATACATTCTCCAAGTGCTAACTCTGTCAGTTTTACAGCTGTTAAGGTAAAATACTGGTGCTTACTGAGATAAGGAGTCCAGTCCAAACACCTGAAGGTGTGGCCAAATAACTGTCCAAGTTCTACTTTCTGTTTAGAATTCAGTCAACATGTCTGAAAGAACTAATGCTATCTCATTTTGGTCCTAATCTTCTTAAAACAAATACACTGCACCTTTGACTATCAGATCCGGCTAATGAAATATTTATTTGAGTTTGGAATAGGGCTGCACAATGAACATTTATCATCATTGGAAAACAGACCATGCCATAGGCATATCTTGTTAAAAAAAACTGCGTAAACTGTAATAAATGATTGGTTTAAATATTAGCATCAAGACTGGAGACGCCACATCAAAGGCAAGGGCAATCCTGGTCCTGGAGGATCCGCAGCCCCGATTGTTTTACTTGTTTCTCTGCTCCAACACACCTGATATGAATGAATAGATGATTATCAGGCTTCTGCTGTACGGAGGACCAAAACTGACACAAATAGAAATCTCCTGTTTTATATTTTAATTGACTTTCATATTTATTTTTCCAGCTTAGTTCCAAGAAATTAGTCCATATATTTGAACATAATTTAAGTTTTTTTTAAATATATATTAATTGTTTTTTCCTTTAACTTGTATATGCATTTGTGTGTCTTAAATGTTTATACTTAATCATTTTTATATATTTTTTACAACAAGTCTTTTTATTTCTATGTGTTGCATGCTTGTGCTGCCTCAGTTTAGCTAAAAGTTTAAAGTTTAGTTTAAAACAAAGGCAAGGAGGAAAACATTACCTGTGCGTTTATTTTTAACTAACCTTTAAGCTAAACTGCGGCAGCACAAGCATGCAACACAGAAATAAAAAGACTTGTGGACAAAATTATAAAAAAAAATTAATTTAAGCATTTCTGAGACACAAATGCATGTAGAAGTAAAAGGAAAAACTATGTGAAATATGTATTTAAAAAAACATTAACATTTAAATTATGTGTTAACATTATTTATTTATATTAATTTATTGGAACCAAGCTGGAAAAAATAAATATGAAAGCCAATTAAATTATAAAACATGAGGTAAAGTTCTCCTTTTTAATTTATTTGGTGCGTTTTAAATGTATTTATTTATTTAAAGGTTCACTTGTCTATTTCTGCTTTTATTTCTAATCATGTCAGTTTCGGTCCTCCATACTGCAGAACTTGGAAGAGGTAGCAGTGACTGAATCAGGTGTGTTGGAGCAGGGAAACACGTAAAACATGAAGGGCTGTGGCCCTCGAGGACTATGATTGCCCACCGCTGAGTTGGGCAACCGTAATAAGAGAAGTTGCAGTTAGATTTCGGTGTTTAAACTTTTATTCAAAATTCTTATTTTCAGATGTTTTTATTATTTGTTTAAAAAACTGGCAGTAAAGGGCATTTTTCAGTATTTGGAGCATCTGTAGCATTGCATGCAGTTTGTTGTTTCACTGCTACTACTGCAGCTGTGTCGAGTTGCACTTTTATTAATAAAACTGTTATGTTGGAATGGAAATGATGTCTTAGTTGTTTTCTACTCCAAACCAATGCTGCACAGTATTTTTTTCATTTATAGCAAGTCATATCATAATTGCAATATAAAGCACAGTTATTGCACATTGCAGGTTTTCCTAATATATAATAATAATAAATGCAGCCCTAGTCTGAAATGGGTGCACACAATAAAGCCTCGGAACAAAGGCTGGACTGTTATTGCATAATGCATTGGGACACCCTGAACACAGTGTACCCAAGGCAAGTAAGGTGCTGAGTATATAGACAAACCCAGATATAACACTTAATGGGGCGTTACCATGGCAGGACTAAGCACGGAGAAGTATAAAAAGAGGAAAGGTCATTAAACGCACCTCACTCTTTGGCAGACACAGTGAAGCAGACAGGTATGTGGACCACTTTTGGACAAATATGGTTATCTTCATTGTGTATTTAACCCTGTCAGCTTCTTTTTGGAAACTGGTCTGAAAACAGACTGATATTTTAAATCGTTTTAAGGATTTTTAGCTACGATTTCGGGAAATTTGTGTGGGAGTTATCAAATATGTGCTTTATCTGCAACAGGCTGCAGTTTGGAGCAGAACAATGAAGCTGTTGATCTTGGCTTTAACCGTCGCCTTGCTGTTTACAGCCGGTGAGTCTGTCACTTATTCTCCACCAGACAAACACGACCTCCTGGTGCTGTGGGGCAAACAGATCTGCTTCGGTCCACCTAACAACGTCAGCAGATCTGTTCCAAATATTTCTTTTTAATAGACACCGGTCAAATATTTGAGACGCGAAACGTTACAAAGAAATTAACTTGTTTGTTCATACTTTGAAAAAACAAACAAAAAGCACCACAACAATGACTAAAGTGTGTTATTTTGTGTTTCTGTTTTTTAGGCGAGGCCTTGACTTGTCATCGCTGTGTGCCCAGAAGGGCTGGAGAAAACTGTGAGCTCAGCGTGGAGACGTGTAAACCCGGGAAGGATGCATGCGGTGCAGCCAGTTTCCTCAGGGAACCATGTGAGTTTCCTTAGATCAGACTAAACAAACTTATCCTTTATGTTTTCAGCAATAATAGCACACACACAAAGAATATTTGTAAGTAGTTTCCAAGTGAAGATAACTTAAAGGACAGGCTTTCTGAAGTAGTTTACGTTTTAGTTGGGTATTAAGAACAACAGACTGGTAAGTACTGATTACTTATCTGGTATGTACTGGGAACTTATATGGTATTTAACAGGTACTTTTCCAAAACACACTAGGTATATAACTGATACAAGTACTAGGTATATACCTGGTACTTGACCTTATACTTACCTAGTTTGCTTTTACATGGTATGTACTGAATAATTGCCTGGTATGTATTGGGTAATTTACCTTTTACATACCTGCTACTCATATATTCCAGGTACTTACACAATACTTATGTACATTTGATACCTGCTACTGGCCTGCTGCATACATGGTACATGTTTGGTATGTTCTTGTAGTGACCAGGTATTTTCCTAGTACTTACTGAGTACTTATTTGCTACTAACCGGCTATGTACAGTTAGTACTATGTACTTACAGGGACCGTCCCTAGTAGGACTTAGGTACACACTTAGTACATACGATACAGAACACTTAACTGGTGCAGAACATTATACTTACAGAGTACTTAGCTTTTACAAACAGATATTTTTGTATATATGCATGCATGTTGTATACATGTATTTTCTTCATGCATAAAAAAATCAAAGCCTTTCTTCATCTGACTTCTTTAGATGGACACTACCAGAAGTGCATGGCTCTGTCTGACTGCAAACTGCTGAAGATGAATGCTTACATCAACATGAAGTGCTGTGTGGAAGACATGTGCAACACCTTAGAAAACTGATCAACGTACAGAAAAAAAAAAAAAAGCCTGACCCTCAAAAGTCCCACTGGTCCCAGGCCTCAACATAAAAACTATTTTAGACAAAAAAAACCTCAATGAGCACTTTTTCCATATGAATAAAAGTTTTGAAAAAAATAAAAGATGACTCCTGTGTATTAAAATTTGAGTTATTGCATGTTTCCCTTTTCAGCATCTTTCATATTTTATGAATAAAAACAATACTTCTGCTGATTTTCTTACTGTATGATTTGTGGTCAAACTGTGAAGGAAATTGTGATTTAATGGTACCAATTAAGATCATTTGGTAAACAAATAACCTCATACACAATAATCCACAAGTCAGCGTGCTTACATAACCACTTTTTGCTTTAATGATTACAATCAAAAACATTTGTACAACATTTGTAACATTAGAAAATGGATGCAGGTTTTTGTTTGACTGACAGTAACCAATAAGAAACAAACTGAAGGACAGAGAAGTTGGAACTGTGAGGTGATGAAGTAGAAAAGAGGCCCAAATAGCTGTGGATGTATCAGAAAAAAACAAACATCCGTGTTCACTTCGTTTTCAAATGCATGGCACACAACAAATCTCTCATCTTGTATTCTTCAGACAGAGGAGGAAATGTAACCAACACGGAAACTGCACCAAAAAGCAAAGATGCATCGAACCACTAATATCTCTGTGACAGGCATCCATTTTTTTCCTGATCCATCCATGAGGGCTGTTTAATGTTTTGCATCAGTGCTGAGCACAGAGATGGAGACATGGGCTGAGGGAGATATAAGACAACGGAATCACCACGCATCCATTTTTTATTTTTTCAAATCAAACGTACAAAGAAAAACGAGAATGGGAGAAGGGAATGGGAAATACTGATAAATAAGAGTGGAATCAGAGCCATAAATAGACAGTGTTGGATATTTAGGACCCTGGAGGGGAGGGAAGGGGGAGGGTGGGTGGAGTCGGCTGAGGTGGAGAAGAACTGGCGGCTAGCCTTCAAGTAACGGGATTTCCCAGTGCAGTGTCCTGTGTGTTGATTGGGCGGCTCTACATCACGGAGCAGGAGGTTTTTCCCGGCTGCACGCCGCCATCCATCTTCTCTGCCTCCAGGATCATCCTTCGGAAAACCTCCACTGCCGTCTGAGAGGAACAAAGAACACGTGTCTCGTGTTAAGTTCTGTACTTGGGCTGTTTTTTGTTTTTTCAGGGTTTCTTGAAGTGGTTTGTGTTTGAATGTCTGTGGAAGGTATTTGCTACATTATGGGGACGATTTTTCAGCCACACAGTCCTGTAGGGACCCAATGATCCTTATGGGGACCAAAGCCCAGTCCCTGCAGGTACGACAGGGATGATGTTTTTGGGTTGAGGTTTACTGTAGGTTTAAGTTTAAGGTGTGAATTGAGTTTGGGTTAGGTGGTGAGATTAGGTTTAGGATAAGGTATGCACCAGGGTGGTTAGGTTTAGTATTAGCTATGTACTGTGGTGGTTACATTTAGGGTCAGGTATGTACTAGGGTGGTTATGTTTAGAGTTATGTATGTATTGAAGTATGTCGGTTTAGGGTTATGTATGTACTGGGGTGGTTAGGTTTAGGGTCAGGTGTGTACTGGGGTGGTTAGGTTTAGGGTCAGGTGTGTACTGGGGTGGTTATGTTTAGGGTCAGGTATGTACTGGGGTGGTTAGGTTTAGGGTCAGGTGTGTACTGAGGTGGTTATTGTTATGATTATGTATGTATGTACTGAGTTATATCGGTTTAGGGTTATGTGTGTACTGGGGTGGTTAGGTTTAGGGTCAGGTGTGTACTGGGGTGGTTATGTTTAGGGTCAGGTGTGTACTGAAGTGGTTAGTGTTATGATTATGTATGTATGTACTGAGTTATATCGGTTTAGGGTTATGTGTGTACTGGGGTGATTAGGTTTAGGGTTATGTATATACTAAGGTATGTTGGTTTAGGGTTATGTGTGTACTGGGGTGATTAGGTTTAGGGTTACGTATGTACTGGGGTGGTTAGGTTTAGGGTTAGATATGTACTGGGGTGGTTAGGTTTAGGGTTAGATATGTACTGGGGTGGTTAGGTTTAGGGTTAGATATGTACTGGGGTGGTTAGGTTTAGAATAAGGAGCCAGGGTTAGGGTCTAAAAATTACCAGAAAATGAATGGAACTCAATGCAAAGTATCCATGAGAATAATACTTGTGTAGGTGTACTTAAGTGCTCCCTTTTCTGAAAACTGTAAACCCTAACCCTTTTTTGTTGTTGTTGCATTTTTTTTCTAATTTACGTTACATAGTAATTACACTTTCAAGTTATAAAAAAATAATATAAATAAAGACTAGCTCACTGTCTGTGCAGCGTTGTAGGAGATAAACTTTTAAGTTGTTGCTGACTTTTTTATCCACTTAAAGGCAAGAAACCTCAGCTCAGACACAAAAAGTGCAAAGCAGAGGGTCTCCAGAACACAGACTGTGTAGGCGTCTTCGAGCACACCTGCTGTTTTAGATCACGTAGGCGCAGCAGCGTAAAGTGCCTCAGGGCTGGCTGAAGTGAAATATCAGAGAGTGGTGACCACTAAATTCGCTGTGAGCCAATTGCTCTATAGCAGCTGATGCATCACAACAACAAATGGAAACGGCCGTCTCATCAAGAAATCTGGTGCAGAGCTTGAATGTTACACAACAGCATCTGCAGCGCTAGAGTGAACACAAAATGTAGCTCCAAACAGCTGGAAAGGAGTCGGTGACACACAGGACTGATCATCCTTAGAGGCAGGACGCAGCACTGAATGATCGTAATGTTATTTGGATGTGATAAACGTAAGCATGGTGGATGGCTGTATGTAATGTAACGCTCTGTTGCAGCAGGAGATTTATCAAGACGTGTGTTCTGAAGTGTTCAGGTGGCTGCGGGGGTTTAATGAAGCTCCTCGTGCAGCTCAGAGCAGCCGTGGACAACAGGCCGAGTTCTGATATTCACTGACACTGATTGTTATATATCAATGCAGGCAGCTCTATCTGCACAAACAGTGTAATATTGTTTATTCCAATCCATCCGCTGGCAACTTGTGTGATCGCTGAGTCCACATTCAAACTGTTTTTCATACTAATTCTACATATTTGGTACTATAAATTTATATATCTAAATGTTCAACTTGACAGGGAGTATGAGTTTAGTTTTACTTATTTTCAGTTTTTGAATTAGCTTTATTTACACCCCCCCCCCCGAAAAAATTCACAAATCTCTAAATTTACTTTAAAATTATTCTCTGAAATCTACATCAGCATGCTTGTTCTACTGTTGTCTTCTTGACCTTTTAGCCACAAGCTACGCTTCTAAGCTATCTTACGTCCAATTTTAGCGAGAATTTTGCTATGTTTGGCTTTTAGCTAGTATTTTGCTAACTGTAACTTTTAGCTATGGTTTTGATTATTTTAGTTTGCAGCTACGAGTTTGCTAATTTCAGCTTTAATAAGTGTTTTAATAATTTTAACATATTAACTACTGTTTTGCTAATGTTAGATTTTATACGGTTTTGCTAAATTCAGCGGTTAGCCATGGTTTTGCTAAATTTCGCTTCTGCATTGCTTGTTTTAGTTTTATTAAAGTTCTGTAATGTAATGGAAATATTCCACTAAGGTAGAAACATGTGAATAAACAGAACGAACTGTGTGGTTTGGTCGTCAAATGATTTATTATGGTTGCATATGCGAGAGAGGTTTGAGCAGCGACGCAGAGGTCCGAATCAAAGGTACCACCACGGAGCTACTGGATAGCAACAGACAGGAAATGCAATATATACTTCCGGCGTGGTCCGTACGAACAAATAAGAGCGTGCCAAATACCAAAGAGGTATTGAATAACCAATGACAGTAATACAAGTTACAAATGTAATTTTAATTGGGAACAAGGTTGCAGGCATCAGATTGCATCTTTAAGAATCATGAGAACCGATTATACAAATGTGGCAGTAATCAAAGAGATACAGAACAAGACATGTCAAGGTGATGTGAACTCAGTAGTTATGCAGGATTATATAATATATTTCCACGACAAGTAAGATCAGTAAAAAATGCCTTTTCTTTTGTTATCCGTTTACATTAGGAGCATTTATGATGCCGGTAGTTTGCTCAGGGTGGTCAAATCATCAAGTCTGACACCACAGTTTTAAAATGTGTGCTCAAAGTCTAGAACAAATGCCAACAGCTTCAAACTTTGCTCTGTTTTCTGCGAACCAACTGTTCACCCATTAATATATTGTTTAAAAAGTGGTGATAAATCAAGCTTTTGACAACCAGTGGTAGTTAATTAACAGCTTATCAAGAGCCGAGCCCCACTGGCGCTCCCTGTGTAATCTTATCATATCAAATGCTCCACATATTAGATAAACTCTTATTATTGGGTGACTTGGGTGAAGCTGTTTGGAAAGCCGTCGTTCGCAGCTCTCCAGAATTGCTTTGGATGGTCTCCCTGCGCCTGCGTGGGTTTTATCCAGAGATATGTTTGTTGAAACGATGAACTGAGCTCAGGTGTGTGTGTTTTCGAGTTAGCCCAGTGATGGAGTGCCGATAAGAACACGGTGTACCCTGCTGCAGCTGGAGGAAGCAGAAAGCATTTCAAAGCTGCTGCTGTAAACGCAGACTGGACCAACACAGGACACAATTCTTAACACCTTCAGTTATCAACTTCCCTGCGTGTGTATCAAACGTAAATGCAATCGGTGCATTTTTGAACAGATTGATAAGATATTTCTTTACCTGGTTCTCTTTAGCTGAGGACTCCATGAAGGCTGCGTTCCAGGATTCAGCTAATGCTTTTCCTTCTTCACAGCTGATTACTCTGAAACAAACAACAAAAAAGCAGTCAATGAGAAGCTGCAGATGTGAATAAACTCAATGAATAAACTCGTTGAACATTCGCCAAACAAACTCGTAGCCTGGTCCAAATATGTCCTGTCAAGGCTAAACTAATAAGAGCTTTGTAGCCTATTTGACTTTGCAATAGAAAAAAAATCAATTATTACTGAGACTCTACAGTGTTCTGAACTATATGTGCAGCTCCAGTCTAAAGAAAACCTAATGAAATCCAATTTCAAAGTGCAATAGGACATACCGCTCCATATGTAGGTCATTCTTGTTTCCGACGAGCATAATTGGAACTCTGCATTAAGGGGGAAAGAAAGGGACATGTGATGTATTCAAAAAGTCTTGGGAAGCAGAGAAAACAAAGAAAGGTACTTACTGGACCTTTCCAACCATGTCCAGCAGTTTTTCATGGATAACTTGAACAACTTCAAAGCTGGAAGAAAAGACAAAGAAGAAGAAAAGTTTATTTTTCAGGACGGACAAAGCGATCCGAGACCTGACGCAGATCTTAATGAACATGTACCTTTTATTAGACGTAACAGAATAGACCAGGATGTAACCATTGATATCTATGGAGTAAGTCTGTGGGAAGATGGAGTACTCGTCCTGGAAAAAAGATTTATACTCTCAGTCAGTGCCACTACAACAAATATTTACATGAAAATCAATAAAGCTGGGATAGGCTAATGGAGCGTAACGGAGCCATACCTGGCCTGCTGTGTCTACAAGCTGAAGGTGGTACTCTTGTCCGTTTATTGTGATCATTTTAGTAAATGCTGCAGTTGAACAAAAAACAGATTGAAATAACTAAGAGAAACAGGAAACTACAGACTTTATTGCAATAAAAGCATCACCGTTCAATATAAATTAAACACCTAAATTAAAAACGTACACCTGACCTCCCTTGAAATCATTCTTGCCAGTTTTAAACTTCTTTTATCTCATGATGAGAAATGTCAAACCTTGAATATAACGTAGATTTTCATGTGATGTCATGGTTTGTAACTCTGAGTATGTTTTTTGAATCTTAAATCAGATTAACTCTAACGTTAACATGTTGCAGACACACATTGAGTTATTACTTTCTGCTAATTTCATTAAACCTCATGCAGTAGTTCAGGAGATCCTTTGGTAGAGAGAGAAGACACACTCGTGCAAAAACATAAACACAATCGGACCCAATATTATCCAACTGAATATATTTTTATTATTCTACATTCCCGTTCTACAAACTGTAGGACGGCTAAACCCAGTTCGGAATGCAGTCTGGTGCCACTGAGGTCACTCGGTGCAGGATCGTCAATATCTGCCTGGAGATAAGTTTGGTTAGAGAGAGCGCACATCCTGCAGCAACAACGCTGACACTACTTCACGTTAAGCATCCAGGGAATATTTATAGATACCGACTGCACAGCCAACGCAGGCTGGAATATGTGAGCAAACATGTCAGGGAGGAAAAGAAACAGCCCGCGGTGAAAATTTAGACCCGGACCTTTGGAGCGTCTGGGATTTTGTGCACCAAGAGTGTTGAAGAATTACTGTATGTTCTCCTGCAAGAGCCACAAATAATAATAATAATAATAATGATATATATATATATAAAGTTTCCATCGTGCCTTTGAGCGAGCTTCCATTTTCTAAGTGTGAGATGTCAAAGCAAAAAAAAAAAAGTTTTCTCTCTCTCTTTGTTAGAAAGTGTGGAAATCAGCTGGCGTGGTGTTTGTGGTGTTTCAACACATTATTAAGGAGAGAACATTGCACCCTGGTGGGTGAATCTTGTCTTCCACTCAAAACAAAAACCACACAGTTGCCAGGAATGATCTGAGAGTTGATATTAAACCTGAACACATTTAAACTTTTTGTTTATTGCTTTCAAATGACAATAAATCTTCTTAATTTCTCTATTAACACAATTTAAATGTATGTTGTTTGTAGTCGTTCAGAATTTATTCCTTTTTGTTGCCTTTCTGAATTATTTAGATTCATCTTTTGTTGTTTTGACGACCATTTCTTCTTTTTTTGTAATTTTTGCAGGTCATTTAAGTAATTTTATCTATTTATGTAATTATTTTGTTTATCTTTGTGATAGCTTGATAGTATCGAGCAACATCTGTAAATGTTTACTGTTAGCTAATATAGCGTTCTTTCACATGGATGTGTCATTTTAAAAAACAACTGTTGTTTTTGACGACTGTTGTCAAACAAGGCCTCATTTGGTTAGCCATTAGCCTAGCTTGGATGAGTTCTTTTTGTCGTAGCTGATAAGGTACTAAATAAAAATTATTTATTAAAATGTCATTTTAAAGTTAACAGGCTATCTGTATTTTAATATTAGTTTATATTTGCCCCAAAATATTGGTAGGCATCATCTTTTTTTATGGTTTTCATCAAGTTTTGGTTTT
>NW_013952444.1:1680844-1690844 GCF_001266775.1 Austrofundulus limnaeus
TATATATATATAGGCCTACATCTGTCGTAAACCGTATAACCGAGGCCTGCCGACCCTCACAAAGCCGCATCTTTCACCTGGTGGCGCTCATTCTTCTGCTCTGATTTGTCGCGTGACAGATTATCATAATTGAAGCGTCGCTCTCGTGATGGATTTACTGAATCCAGAGGCCGCTGAAACCCACACTTCAGCATCCCACAAACACCCGTGACGTCGACGGGCAGTCGTCCCCCCCCCCCCCCCCCCGACACCACGTCGCGTCGTTCAACGTTCTGGGAACTCACCTACGGATCTGTACCCGAGGATGGCGATTTTTCGTGACTTGGGCTGCGGCATGTTTCGGTTCTGGTTCTCACATCCAGTCCTCGGGGTCCACCGCAACCTCCTCCAACCGGAATGGCATCCGAATTCAGCGGCCGCAGTGCTCCGGCATACAGCCTCCGGATGACGGCGGGAATACCTCCTCTTCGAGTTTTTCTTTTTCTTTTTTTGCGAGGAAATATGAATTTAATGATAAAAATGGAAAACAAAATTTTAGGTCATAAGAAAAAAAGGCATGGAGTACGGATCTACAATAACTGCGTCACTCCCCTTTGCAACATAATGAATTAGTAACTACTCTCGGTTCTGATTGGATAGAAGGGAGGTAAAGGCGGGGCTATATGTCCATCGTAGCGCTCTGATTGGATATAATAGCTTTTCTTTTAAACGCACTGAATTCTGATTGGCTGAGGCTCGGTAGATGACGTGCTGGGTGGC
The DNA here is from genome assembly GCF_001266775.1 of Austrofundulus limnaeus. Taxonomy (NCBI): domain Eukaryota; kingdom Metazoa; phylum Chordata; class Actinopteri; order Cyprinodontiformes; family Rivulidae; genus Austrofundulus; species Austrofundulus limnaeus. Next base: position 1,681,604 of record NW_013952444.1, read on the forward strand.
TGAACGCAATGTCATTCATATCTTTAGGGAGAAGAGATGCAGGCCCTGCCAGGAAACCATCTTTTAGGCATCTGTAGTAAAACTACAGTCTGATCATTTCATACCGACATTTGTGAATATTTGATTGGCAGGCAAAAACTAAACAAACAAACAAAAAAAAAAACACAGCAACAACAAAAAGAAAGGAAGATAATTTGACAAGTAGTTTCTAGAAAAGCATTTTTCCTGTTGAAAAAAAAAAACAGTCTGGGATTTTTGTCTATAATGTGACATTTGTAGCAAAATAAAAGGGCTGAATTTTATCCACCAGTGTCCAAATCAGTGCCAATGGACACTTTAAGCTCATTTGAATTTTTTTTCTGAGAAAAAAAAATTATATGTATATGTATATGAAAGCAGTTTTCCCCTTTCTCTTCACTTGTCGGCGTTTTAATCCTGATCCTGCATGTTTCAAATAAAACAATTTAAACAATGGAAATAAATGAAAGCATGATGGCCTGTGGAATGAGTTCACTGGGTTTGGTGCTCTAACAGGAGCTCTGCAGTGCCCACCAGTGGGGACAATTTGGAACAGTTTGTCTTCATGGATGATGAATGATGAATCTGTCAGGTTTCATAACTTTGCGTTTGCAAAGGTCCTGACAGACTCAGTACATGAAATTTTCTGCAGTCCTGAGTTTGACCATCCTTGGCCGCCAATCCAAACCAGACTCTGATGAATGAGCATTCTATTTTTTCTGCTGGATCAGAAGCAACACCACAGCTGCTCCCGTTTTAACAACAGAGGTATTATGATCATTTTGGGTCTGCAGGGTCTCCAAATGGCCGAAAAAGGCATATAGTTTATTAAAATTCTTTTTTTACAAACAATAAAAGCTTCACAAGTCTTTGCTTTAAAACAAAACTTTATTTAATGATAAACTTGTCCAAATTCAGATCTGTAAATCTAAAAACAAGCAACTTGGAGTGCCAAGAGAAAACCCACATGTGCACAGGGAGAACATGTAATCTCCACACAGTAAGGGAGGTGAACCTGCAACTTTCTTGCTGAGAGGCAACAGCTCTAACCACTGCACCACCCAACTCAAAATCAATAAAAACAAACAAGAAACAAAGCAAAACAAAAAAGAAACTAGACATGGGTTTTTACGATGTAAAAACAAGTGTGCATTGCCATGTAGCATGGCTTTGCCTGCAGCATTGGACTTGCAGAATGAACTTTGACCAAGTTCAAATATGTTTTCTATGCCAGCTTGTGCCTGTCACGTCAACAGGTGTTTGTAATTAAGGTAATTGAGTGACAATATGAATTTGGAAGAGATTTGTTGTTAAAGTTGCATTAGCTGGGTTTTGAACCCTGATCTCCTACATGAAAGTCCATGACATAGACCATTAGACCAATGGAACTGTGGCAGAAGGTGGTTGCAGGGGTTGGTTTGTATGTGTGCAGAAAGAGGCCACATTGCCAATGCAATTGTTGACACAGAACTGCATAATATTACAACAATAGAGTAATATTAGGACAATATTTTAGTAAAACATCAAAATACAATCATATTAGTACTGTAATCACTGAACTACTGAGTTTAAATATTATTAAAACTATGGTTCAGTACTGAGTATATAAAGCAAGGGGCAGTATTGGACCAGTACAAGGCTCCATTGACTGGCATTATATGATTTTAAACATTAATATTTCAAAAAGTATAAGCTGTACAGGCACCAAAATACATAGCCATCATTTGGCACAGGAGCTTTACAGATATAAATTACAAAGACAGCTCTAGGACAAAGTATGCAGGAGGAGAAACGTGCCAAAGTGGAGATGAATTGGATGGTAAATGAATCACAATAGTGTGCATTGCATTGGCAATGCACACTGATAATGTTGATGATCAGACCTCCAGAGCTGACCACCACTGAGCTAAGATCAGTGCCTGACAGGAAGTTTGGGATCTGCTAATAGGCCACAGTTGGCTCACTTCCAACATACCTTGGAGCAGACTGCAGGTCAGCTGAGTTTGTGCCAATTAAAAAAGTCTATAAAAAATCTTCTGAATCCACCATTTTCTGTGACTTATAATTTATTTAACGTTATTTCTCCATGTTGGCCCATTTCCTGCCTCACTACTGTGTTTTATAGCAGTAACGTTTATGTGCACCTGGGTTTAGAAAGGTAGTAAAAAAAAAAGCTGACTTATTACCTAAACCTGAATATCGATGGACTCTACAAAGTTTGCTGAATCTTTTAAAAGAAAAGGTTTATTATGAAAGAAATTATGATACATAAAGAGCACTATGGGCTTGGTTCTATATCCATTTGTTTTTGATGAACTGCTGGTTCTAATCAGTATAACTTTATCTTCCTCGCATCAAGTTTGGCCAGTAGGTGTCCCTGTGACTTCATTTATTTCTTGTTTGCAGAATTCTGTGTGGAAGTGCTGAACTAACTTATATTTCCTTAAATACATCACCTTCTAATCATCATTTATTTCATTTTCATTTTTTTTCTTTCCCTGTGATGATGCTGTGTGTGACAGCTGTAAGCCACAGATCCAGTCTGCACACATCTCAAATCATCTGAACCAACGATGCGCTCTATTATAGATGCTAAAAACTCACATCCTAATATAACTAAGCGCTTAAACCAAACCACAGGCATGCAACAATACTAGAGGAACTCAGGCCCCAATTAGTGTCAGGCCTGGAAGCAGACATTGGAATTCACGGGGATCATGGTGAAAGTGGTGAGATGATGAGAGACTTCTGTCATTCCTCAGTGATGCAGTCTACAGACAGGGGTCCTAACTATCACCTTTGGCAGTGTAATTTGTGAAATAATTAAAAAAAAAACATTCTGTCCAACCAAAAGTGCACATTTGGCCCAAAGATATTCAACTTTTTTTTTTTAATTCTCTGTGACCGATGAAGTTCCCTGTTTGCTTGTCACCTCCTGGGCCATTACTTCTTAATCACAAAAATGTCCAAACTCCCCGTCAGTAAGACCCAACTGTTTTGCTTCTGCACACACTTCCCAGCAGTGCAGACAAGAAATCACTGGTGTCAGCGATACGCAATTTGTTCTGCATGACAATGGGTGACAAAAAAAAAAGAGTGTGAGAGAGAAAGAAATGGGGCTTCCAATCCCCATCCACACACACACACACGCACGCACGCACGCACGCACGCACACACACACACACACACACACTTATGATGACCAAGAATAGGTCACACTGGTAAATACAGCCGTGTTCCAGCCAGGGATTACAACATGCTGAGACAGGCCAACAATAAATACCCCCCAACCCCCAGCACTCCTCTCACATGAGCAGCAGGTGTCGGACAAGATTGTTTCCCTTTAATAAAAGGCTTAAACAAGCTGTGGACTAATGGCATACTGTAGGGCTAATCAAGTCACTGTTAAATGTCGTGCTGCCATAGTTATCTGTAGTTAGTACCTCATCAGTCGGGACATCTGTCACAGAGCAGCATGTACGGAGGAAGAGGCAAGAGTCTTTTCATGCTTAACTCCCACTAAACACAAAACTCGTATTCCTCGTCTCAGTGCTAAAAACAGTAGCTCTACCTGGTATTTCCTGCACAGAAACAACATTTTTACTTGCCTTCTTATAAACATTGATTTTTTTTGCGTGTACAACTGACTAAATGTAAAATAAATGCAGAAATACTATTAAAAGTAAAAATATGAGAGGTTTACTCACTGTTGAGTTGTTAACTTAAATTCTGTGCACCTGTATCTCCCACTTTCCAGAGTCGTAAAGTAACTAAATACAATATGCTTTGTTACTGTACTTAAGTAGAATTTTTGGGTATCTGTACTTTACTTGAGTAATTATTTTTCAGCCTACTTTTTACTTCTGCTTCTTACATTTTCACACAGTTATCTGTACTTTCTACTCCTTACATTTTTTAAAAAAAGGCAAGAAGTAGAAAATTGTTACTTTTATTTCATTTTTGCTTGTTATTTTAAAAAATAAATACTATCCATATAAATTGTGCCTCCTAGATAGAGTGAATTTAATTGTGGTTGAATGAGAAGTATAAATATATAAAATTCTGATACTGTATTAGTTTGTACACAAACAAATCATGTCACACTCCAGCAGGACATAATCATTAATATAAAAGGACTGTACTTAAGAAGTATTTGTATTTCATGAATTATTTTATTGCATTTGGCCACAGCCCTCGGATATATTTTCATTTTGGGGAAAACGTTTGTGCAGCCTTGATATATGTTTATAAACTGAAACAGCTGTAACATAAATTAATTATTTTAATACAATATAGTCATTTCTGCAGTTTTTGGGGAGGTCACCTCCTAATAAATGCCATTACAGATAACCTAACAGCTCATTTTAAATCAATACTTTTACTTTTAATACTTAAGTACAAAAAATATCAGATACTTTAAGGCTTTCACTCAAGTAATATTCTTAAAGGAGACTTTAACTTTTACCAAGATACTTGAACTTTTACTCAAGTATTACTTTGTGGTACTTTATGTTTCCAACAAGGAAGCGCGTTCGCCGTGCATTATGGGAGATGTAGTTTATGGTCAATGCTCAGGGGGCCACAGTTACTTAAACCCAACAGTTCAGGGGTCCAATGAGTATTATTATCTTTAACCTTTTAAATTAGTTTATTCTGTTGCACTGAATCATAAATTTAAAGTTGATATTAAGGCTATTTTCATATTAAATTAAGATTTTTTTTTGAGGGGGTCGAGGCAGACGTCACCCATAGGCCTTGAGTTCTGTTTGAGACGTGATTTAGGCTGATGTTAAAGCTTGGATTATTAATGTTACATAATGGAGTGTTCTTTATAATCATAATCACATTTTTAAAAATCTGCCAATTCATCCGTCTCTGTAAGTTAGCAAACATGCATGGAAGTTGGCAGTTGGGCATCAATTTTGTCCATATATTTTAATTCAAACATTGATTTGAGAAAAAAAAAGTTGAGATTTTCTTTATTTTTTGACTGTCTTAAAGACTTTGCAATGAGTAGTTCGAAGCTTTTGTTAAAACGAACTGACCTTTTCCTGTTTCATTCTTTGTATGAAATTTTCTTTCCCTCGCTCCAAATCTCACAGAATGTCACGAGCAACGAGAGGCAGATGAGTTCAGGGTGACGTGTAATGTCAGAAAATCAGAATTCCTGTCACGAAACAAACTCTAAAGGGACAGGGAGAAAAAAAAAGTTCACTTTGAATTTTCAGTCTGTGATTTCTTCAGCTATGTGAGCAAATGAACCTGCAGCTGGAGCTGGTGTCTCTGAACTCGGGGGGTGCGTGGCACCGCCGCCAGCCTCTTTCAACTGACTGTGAAAGCACCCCTGGCGCTGTTAGTATGCCAGCCTGAGCACTAGTCAGCCACATCCTCCAGCTGGGCCTGTGCCACCACTGGGCACCTGGACCCTCTCACAAATACCCCGCAAAAACCCCAAATTTACATTTAAGTTACGGGGATGCAATTGCGCGACAACACACAGCAGCAGCTTTTCAGCTCCGTGACGCCTGGAGGCTTTTTGCACCTGCGTTTTATTCATCTAATGGAGACTTTCATCTTCACGTTTTTAAAGCTAGAGCCGCTCTTCAGGCTCTGTGGCTCAGCTGCTGGAGCACATCCAGAGTCACACAGGCCGGAAAGACAGCCATCGTTATCCAACTCTCACAAGGTGTCATTGTAGCCGTCCTGTGATTACCATATCAGCGCCACATGAAACATTTATGGCTTGCTGACTGTGATGGTCTGGCAGGCATCCTAATTTTTTGAGCAGAGCTTGTCACGTTCTATTGTCTCAAGTTCTGCTTGGCATGAACAGGAAGAACTGTCAGGCCGGAAAATCTGAGAGGTCTGTCACTTGAGATCAAAACCACAACCTAAGTATGCGACCACATCTGACTGACAAAAACTAAACAAGGTTTTGTGTGGACAAGTGTGTCCTTTTTATTTAAAATAAACCTTCAGGAATAATTCATTCATTTCTTCTCTTTACTGTGTTTCTGCTACATGATCTATCACTGTGAAAGAAAAGGGTCTATATGACTGAATGTGTTTCTCTGTAGTGTGTTAACAAAATATCTCAATAACCAGTGGACATATTTTAAGGAATTTCTCAGACAATTATGACTGCATTGACATGTACAACTGATTAACTCAGAGATGGGCAATTGACGGCCCGCAGGCCACATCCAACCTGTGGGTGACTTCCGTCCGGCCCGTCAATGTGGACCTTGCAGAATTTTTTTAATTAAATTTATCCATCCATCCATTACGGAGCCCGCGAGGGGACATGGGAGATTTTTTTTTCTTTTGCGTTCCCTCGCAAAAGTAGTTTATCACTGTTGTGCCTGCCGGTTTCTTAACAAACTCACATGTTCACCATTAACAGAATGAATATATCACACAGCCACGCAAGGAAGTACAGCGGGTAAAGTACTGTAAGTACAGGTGGTAAAAGGTGTAAAAGGCATGGAAAGCCAAGACACCAGCTGAACTCTCTCAGTAATTAGAAAGCAAGCCTGCCCCTTGTCAGTGCAAGTTAATATCAGCTGGTTCAGTCCCAAATGATGGCCAGGTATCACACAAGAAACATCTGATGATGGGTAAAAGTAAAGAGCTCTCTCAAGACCTTCACAACCTTATTGTTGCAAAGCATAATGATGGCATCGGTTACAGAAGAATGTCTAAACTTCTGAAGGTTCCAGTGAGCACTGTTGGGGCCATAATTCAGAAGTGGAAAGAACATCATTTCACCATAAACCGACCACGACCAGGTGCTCCTCACAAGATTTCTGACAGAGGAGTGAAAAGAATTATCAGAAGAGTTGTCCAAGAGCCAAGGACCACTTGTGGAGAGCTTCAGAAAGACCTGGAATTAGCAGGTACGATTGTTTCAAAGAAAACAATAAGTAATGCTCTGAACCACCATGGCCTGTATGCACGCTCACCATGCAAGACTCCACTGCTGAAGAAACAACATGTTGAAGCTCCTTTAAAGTTTGCTGCACAACATTTAAACAAGCCTGTGTAATACTGGGAGAATATAGTCTGGTCAGATGAGACCAACATTGAACTGTTTGGATGCCAGAATACACATCATGTTTGGAGGTCAAATGGCACTGCACATCAGCCCAAAAACACCATACCAACAGTGAAGTTTGGAGGTGGGAACATCATGGTGTGGGGCTGTTTTTCAGCATATGGTACTGGCAAACTTCAAATAATTGAAGGAAGGATGAGTGGAAAAATGTACAGAGACATTCTTGATAAAAATCTGCTTCCATCTACCAGGATGATGAAGATGAAACGTGGCTGGACATTTCAGCAAGACAATGAGCCCAAACACAAAGCCAAGGAAACTCTCAGTTGGTTTCAGAGGAAGAAACTAAAGCTGCTGGAATGGCCCAGCCAATCACCTGACCTGAATCCAACAGAAAATCTATGGAAAGAACTAAAGATCAGAGTTCATAGAAGAGGTCCACGAAACCTTCAAGATTTGAAGACTGTTTGTGTGGAAGAATGGGCCAAAATCACACCTGAGCAATGCATGCCACTAGTTTCTCCATACAGGAGGCGTCTTGAAGCTGTCATTGACAACAAAGGCTTTTGTACAAAGTATTAGATAAATTTCAGTAAGTGTGTTCAATACTTTTTCCCTGTGCCATTCCACATTATTACAAATAACTTCATTTCTGGACATTTATGGTTTGATTTCTTTGTATGTATGGATCACTTGGGTTGTTACCGACATCTGGTGAAAATTTCAAGTCATCAGCACCTCTAGTAATATATTTACTGAGAAAAATGGTGACGTGTTCAATACTTATTTTACCCGCTGTACGTCATATGCTGATATTTTAACACAGCACAGCCACAACATCAATGTCAATTTCACAATCTTGTGGCGACACATCCTGTTTTTGGTAACCGGACATTTCAAAAATAAAAGTCTGATTTAATTCAGTTCATGTACAAAACAATCTTTTGCGTGGGAACGCAAAACAATTTTGCGAGGTAACGCAAAGATTTGTGAGGTAACGCAAAAGTATTGCGAAGTAACGCAATAGTATTGTGTGGGAACGCAAAAGAAAAAAAATCCCTCCATGTCCCCTCGCGGGCTCCGTAATTATCTATTCCTGTTTCTTCCTTTCAGGGTCGCATGGGTCACTGGTGCCCATATCCAGCAGTCACAGTGCGAGGGGCGGGGTACACCCTGGACAGGTCGCAAGTCCATCACAGGGCCACACATAGAGACAAACGAGACAAACAACCATTCACTCTCTCACTCACACCTAGGGACAATTTAAAGTTATCAGTTAACCTAACAGTCATGGTTTTGGTCTGTGGGAGGATGCCGGAGGTCCCGGAGAAAACCCACGCATGCATGGAGAGAACATGCAAACTCTAGAAAGATCCCAGAGCTGGGATTTGATCCAGCAACCTTCTTGCTGAGAGGCATCAGCTCTACCAACTGAGCCATTGTGCTGTAATTTAATTTAATTTAATTTAATTTAATTTAATTTAATTTAATTTAATTTAATTTAATTAATGAAAAGCACTTAAAACAGTTCTTAAAATGTAGAAGCTGCTTTGTGTGCTTTTTTAAAATAAAAAAATAAACTTAAAACAATTTTGGGGGGAAGGTAGACTAGAAATAGACAGCTTTTCAAGGCAATGCTGTGTTCAGTCTGCTTAGAGACTAGAGAGGATTTTAATACAAGTCACCACTACAACATGTTGCACAAAGCTAAATATGAGATGTTTACTGAGGTTGTAAGTACATAACACAGCAAATTTTTAACTTATTTTTTACTTTTATCATACACTATGTGGCCCTCTAGTGTCACTGAAAAACTGCAGCCGCTTCCATAATTTAAATCACCTATTCCTGCATAAACTTTTGGCGCCAATTTTATTCAAGATGGCCGCCATATCTAATCAATCTAAGTCAACACAGAAATTACTACAAACCAGCCAAAATGACAGATATGAGTGTCAATAATGCTGTGTCAGTAGCTGAAAGTCATTCCTACCACTTAAGTCGAGTGCATTGGACATTAACTTTTAAGATCAGCCCTGACAAATAAGGGACACAACTTTGTTCCTTCTAACTTCTTTTAAAGATTGCTACCTTTAACTTATTTGCCTTTTTAAATAAGAACTCATATCTTGTTGAGATACAGTTCTGGATAATTCAATTTCTCCATCT
>NW_013952444.1:1695844-1717516 GCF_001266775.1 Austrofundulus limnaeus
CGCTCTGTTAAAGCTGCCTGCACCTCCGCTCAGTCAGGAAAACTCAGCCAGGAATCAATGAGTTCAACCAGAAGAACTGAAGCTGATGATGTTCAGGAACTCCAGAGCTGGTGACTGAGCTGACTGTGAACCAGTAGCGCCGGGACCACGATGGGTGGGAAGCAGTCTCGCAGTTCGTCCAAAAAAGATCTGAACGAGGTGAGCGTGGTTCCAAGGAGGAAGAGCACTTTCAGAGGGGACCAGCTGGGCTTTTCCTCGGCGGCCGAGCGGATCCGCAAATACACAACGGTGCACTTTGGTTACAGCACCCTGAGCTTAGCCATGAGGGGTCTGGATGAAACCCCCTGCGAGCTGTGGGAGCTGCGCGAGCTCCAGAAGCTCAACTTGTCCATGAACAGTTTGTGCTCGCTGCCCCCCAGTCTGGGCGCTCTGGACAACCTGGTGGTTCTAAACTTGTGGGGGAACAACTTGTCCTGCCTGCCCCCCGAGATCGGCCTCCTGAAGAAGCTGCGGGTGCTGTTCGCTTGTTGCAACTGCCTGAGCAAAGTCCCCGAGGAGCTGGGCTCCTGCACCCACCTGGAGGTCCTGAGTCTGGCCAACAACCAGATCTCGGGGCTCCCCGGCAGCCTGGCGTCCATGCGCAGCCTGACCAAACTCAACCTGAGCCACAACCGCATCGCTCACATCCCGACCTGCGTCTACAGCATGAAGGGCCTGGTGTTCCTCCACCTGGCCTGCAACCGCCTGGAGACCATCGCGGACCAGATCCAGGACCTGGTGAACCTGAAGATCCTGATTGTGGAAGGAAACAGCATACACAGCCTGCCGAAGACTCTGTGTTTCCTGGAGTCTTTGGAGCTCCTTAACGTGGACTTTAACGAGCTGCAAAGCGTCCCCGTTGAGTTGTACTTACTGAGCCGGCTCGGGCGGCTGGCCTGTCACCCACTGGACAAAGGACTCCATATCATCCACAACCCCCTCCTCAAGCCCATCCAGGAGGTACTACAAGGAGGACTCAGTGCTCTTTATAACTATCTCAAACCCACATGAAAAGCTGGACAGAATGTGTGCGTGTGTTATCACAAGTTTTACGTTTGGGCTTAAATTTATGATAAAGTATAATTTCTCAGTAAAAACTAGAAAAGCTTCTGTAGCCAGGCTGATTTTCTTCTAAATGTCTCAATTTATTTGATAAAAACTGATTCCGCATTATCTTTTTTCCCTAATGTTTTTGGTAATCTGATACATTTCGTATACTTTCGGCCACTTTAGCTCAGTCCGCGTACGCAGAAAATGCTGCAGCCGAGTCCCAACCATCAGCTGAATCATATTTAAAGGTTTGTTACTCGACAGTAAACGGGGTCAAGAGAAGGGGCCCGGCTGATGCAGAGGAATCCACAGGTCCACATTTGGGTGCTGATCAGTCAGTTGAGCTCGGTGTTGACGGCGGGGTGTGTGTGTATGTGTGTGTGTGTGTGTGTGTGGGGGGGGGGGGGGTTCAGCCACACGTCACCACTCTCCTCATTGTGTTCAGGTCACAGGGATCATGTGTGGAACATGAGTGGAAAGAACAGCAGGGGGAGGAGTACTGAGATCTGCTGGATCATTTTAAAGAAACCGTGACAGTGACTTTGTCCCGATATAAATCTTGTTCCACTCATCAGATCAACCGGGTAATGGTTGACATTTGGAAACAAAAAGCTTTGATTTGTTCATGGTTGAGTAAAAAAAAAACTTTCCTATCAAGATCAGTTTGACTATTTGTTACCTCACCACAGACACAGAACAAACACTTCTTTTCTACTATCAATTTCCAACACAGTAGCAGTTGCAGTTTTGTCCTCTTGATCCTGTTAGTCCTGGTGGGAACATTCCGTCCCACAAGCAGAGGTTTGAAGTAAATATGTTCGTCTAATTACTTTCAGAGTCTGGGTCAGAGTGGCTAAGTTCATGGCTGCAGCTCGGAGCAAATGTTGATCATTTCACTCAAACATAAATGACTAAAAATGGGACCTCTGTTGGTGTGAAAATAATACTGCATCACTCAAAGAGTTATTCGGTCTGAGACACACACACACACACACACACACACACACACACACACACACACACACACACACACACACATGCGCGCACACACACACAAACATAACCCATGCATTCATGATAGATGATGCTCTCCTGAATAAGTCTTTGTCCCAGATAGTGATCATGGGATGTGCTGTCAAATAAAAGCACCTATAGAAATATTGCATCAGTGGGAGCCAGGTGACCTGATTTCAGGTGCTGTAGGTTTGGGGAGGTGGGGGGAGGGGGGCTCAAACTGGTAAAACCAAACAGAGATATACACAGGAATGGATGGATTATTTAAAAATATATATTTTTCAAATGTTCATGTACAAATGGTGTTTGTAATAATGTATATTTATTTACTTTGATATGTGCCTTCCATTTTTATTTAGATGTTTAAACTTAGCACAAAAAGTAAAGTTGTGTTTGGTAGATTATTCCTTCATCTTTTTGTAACAACGCTTTTTTGGCAACAAATCATATGGCGGCACCTGATTGGCAGTACTTACCAGAAGCTCAAAACAAGAGTCAATAACAGCAAAATAAGCTGTTTGGAAGAGATTTGGCAAATCTTTCATGTGCCCAGCTCTACTGTTCATCTCACAGCTGCATGTTCCTTACAAATGTGGCACCATTTAAAAGGGAAATGAACAGGCTTTCCTAGGGTATAAGATTTTTTTACCAAGAAGCATTATTATAACAAAGAAATAACCTACCAAAAACACATTTAACGTACTTTTTATGCAAAGAATACTTTATATCTATTTCTTTCCGTCCTCATTGTACCATTTTTATTTTCACCAGTGCATTATTTTAACAGTATATTTGTGAGTATTTTCACAATAAACCCACCAGTATTAGTACAGATAATTCAAAGATGTCATAAACAAATAACTAGCATCACAGCATGATGGCTCAGTGGTTAGCACTGACGTCTCACAGCAAGAAGGTCCTGGGTTCAATCCCCGGTTTGGACCTGAGGCCTTTCTGTGTGAAGTTTGCATGTTCTCCTTGTGTTTGTGTGGGTTTTCTCCAGGTACTCCGGTTTCCCCCACACCCCAAAAACATGCACAATAGGTTGCCTTCAGGCCCAGGCTGCCCTTGCAAAAAGAGATCTGTGATCCCAATGGGAAAATAAGGTAAATATTGGAAATTAACAATGTGCAAGCTAGTAAAAGCATGAACTTTTTAAGGGTGGACAAAGCCCCGATTGCCCCCGTATGGCAACACTTAGAAAACACAAAGAAGACATAACTCAGTCAGTTTTATAGAAAATCACCCAAACTTTCATGTAGTAGTAATTGAAAATCCTTTCAAACATCCTCTGAGTGTGAGATCTTGTACTATGTAAGATTAAACAAAATGTGGATTTCAAGGTTTGATGACAACACGATCATATTTCAACATTAAGCTGAATCTCAGTCTAAAACTGTGACATGATGACAGCTTGCGGTCAATGTGCATTCCTTGAAGTTGGGCCTTTAATATGTTAATCCAGTTCCTTATTTTTGATTTGGTGTCAGGATTGATGTGGTAGAACCCAAAGTGCAGGCAGACTCGATAAATAAAAAAACAAAACCTGTTTTTTTAAGTACAAAAGAGAAAGGCTGACGTGGCAGCAAAAATACAGATGAAAACATGGACAGAGACGAGGCATGGAAAGCAATGATCCAACAGGGAAATGAAGACAAGACACCGGTTAAATACTACTGAGGATGATTGGGGAGTGGAAGCACCTGGGTGATTACTGACTATGGACAGGTGAGTGGGGCAGGCTGGAAAAACACTAAGAAGCTGACTGAGGGTAACATGGCACAGGAAACTGAACAGGAAATGAGAAAATAAGACAATATCAAACAATGAAAAACAGTCTGAAAACTACTAAGAAAAACCATAACAAGAATCATGACATTTGGAATCCACTCATGATGCCACTTTAACCAAAACCACGACACCAGTTCGTCAGTCGGCCTCGGTGCAGTCAGTGGAGCCAGCGTGGTGGTCAGCTGGGATCCACCACGGCTGCAGTCGCTGGGATTTGTAGGATTTGCTGATCCTATTTAATAGTTGTACGCTCCGACGATTTTCTTCATAATGAAACACGGCGCGAGTTCGAACAATGAGCCGAGCGCAGATTGGCTCCCATAAAAACTCATTCAAAGCTGCATTCATAAGCAAGAAGCTTGAAACCCAGTTTAGCCTCACTGGCAGCCATCGACGTCTTAAAACGAGGGCCAGCTAATCAGTCTGGTTTTGAGCTTTCGACAATCGAGGCAGGGGGATAATCACAATGAAATGAAACAGCACAACTCCTGCTGTTGGCCAGTCACACGAGGAGAGACTTAATATGGTTTTTTTTGGAGGGTTGTTCAATTTTGGTGATTTATTCAGCCCCACTGAAGCTTCTCACGCAGGGCGAGGTGCTGCTATTGACAAAGCCTTAGGCTGCCTCTTCTGTCAATTATGACTTGTAATTTTGCTCATTAGTTTCCTAATAAACTAATGAAAACTGTCTCTGTGGGAAGAAACATCCAGCAGATTTTATTTCTTTTTTCTTTTTTTCTGAAGGCTAACAGATTCCTCCACTGCTAACGGTGACCAAACATTGAGGATCTTTCATCCAACCTGGGCATCATTCTGGTTTGTAAAACATGAGAAGAAGAAGAAAAACAAGATGTTCAGTGATGAACTTGGGGTTGCAGCCGTCATCTGAATCAGCTTTTTTACCCATCGAGGTTTTGGTGGCGGTGCAGGTGTCACCAGATAAAAGCACTCTGGACAGGCTGTAGGCCTAATGCAGGCTGGGAAAATTCCAGCAATGACAAAAAAATGATTTTGCCATCATGGATGATGGAGCTGCTGAGACTTAATGTGCTAAAAGTCTTTACAAAAAGAAACAAAAAGGACCAACGGAAAGCTAAAGTTAGCTGAAAAAGGTTATTTTATGGTAACAACAGAACATCAAAAAAAATCCAGATTGACAACAAAGTGATACTAAATAATTAACACCATCATATGACAACATAAAGTTGTAGTCTTTCACGGTAAATCTTGTGTAATCTCAGATTATGTCTTATTTTTGCCTTTACAGCTCTTCTAAAGTGGCCTAAACATTCCCAACTCCTTGTAAAAAAGACTTTTTCTAAGTAATAGATAACATTTGAACCCAGACTGCTGTGTTATCTTTGCTGCGGGGATAAATCAGACAACCACCAGAGTGGGACGAGAAATATTTGTTCAACATAACTTAAGGAGTGTGTATTTACGGTAAACCACTGAAGCCCAGCTCTCAGTCTCACCAACACAATCCTCTTCCTCTTGGAAAGCCCAGACAGCGATGCGAGGCAACGATTCTGTCCAGTCGCTGAGCTTTAACGCCCTCATCAACTCCCGTGACAGCTGTGCTCCGACAGAATTTCAGGCATTCCTGGAAACAAAACGGCTGCAGCCAAAACAATACCTCCACGCCACAAAGAGGCGTTTCTTTGAAAAGCCTCGGCCATTGTTTGTGTCCTCGCTGAAAAAAAAAAAATACAAAACAACGAGGGCCATATATCCTTGACAACAGGAGGTCGTTTTGGAGCTAAATGCAGACCTGTGTCAATCTTCCTGCATTTTAATTAGCCATAAAGCTGCTTGTAGAAGAGAAGCGGCCATGTCTGTTTATGCATGCAAAAACAATAGGGGAACGACATTGTTTGACTTTGTCATTAGTTGTGTCCCCTTCTCCCTCAGCATGAAAAAAAAATCATCCTAATCTTATTTGGACTTGGTGTTTCAGACACAAGCTTTCAAGGTGTCCACATTTAGGTAAAACATTATTAGGCTACATCTAAATGTTAAAAATCGGAGCTGCGTGGAGACGATCCAGTTATTTTTCAGGTCAGTTAATGAAGTATTTTTGAATGTCAGCCTGAATTTGTCTTTAACTGGATCAATGCATAAATCTGATCAGAAGGACACACAAGGGGAAGTGGGATTAAAATCCCATCTGCCAGAGACTGATGTGAAATAAGATATAAAAAAAAATGACTAAACGAGTACATCAATTCCAGCCTTTTATTGTTTTATAATGTTTTCTAGTCATAAGTGATAGAAACTGCCTGGGTTTGATAATAAAATTAATAACTAGGAATCAGATAAATTAACTATTTTGCAAAAATAAAGTAAACTTTGTTAACTTTGCAGCACCTTCATTTTTGTGCTATTTCAATAATTCACATGTTCACAAAATGTTCAGCTCCTTCACGACATTCCTGCCATAACTTTTTTTATTTCAGCAATTTATACTTTTTGAGATGTTTTAGCATTTTCTGCCATTTTTTCATCTTTGAAAATAAATGAAGCTGTTTTCAACATTATCAAAACCTATCAAATGATCATAAATCTTCACTGCACTTTTTAACTTTTTGTTCAGATTTTGGTTCTTTTTTTTTGATCATTTCAGATTGCCTGGAATTCTATTTTGATGATTTTAGCTTTTTTTCTGCTTTTTAAACAGTTTTTCTGACATTTTATTTTTCCGCTAAGTAAAACTTTCTTGTGATTCTTTCAGATTCTTTCCGCTAATTTCATGTTTTCTGTAATATAGCTACTTTTTAGTAAATTCCAGCTTTTTTCAGCTAAATTCACCATTTTGTGATACAACAATGTTTCATAATAATGTTTCAGCAAGCATGCTCTTTCTGTTTCTTTGTGCAAATTTATGCTATTTTGGCTACTTTGTTTTTTTAAGCTATTTTAGACTGGTTTCAGCTTTTTTTTAGCTATTTCAAATCCAATTGCAAGTTTATTTTTACTTCTCTTGTTTTTTTTTTGTTGCTAATTTGACTAATTTGAAACTTGTTAATTTTAACTTGTTTCATTTACTTTTAGTTTTTCATATAATTTTAGCTACCATATTTTCTTTCTCTTTTCAGGTTTTATACCCTTTCATGCTTTTTTATACCTATTTAAAATGTTTTCCTACTTTCAGCAAAAGTCAGCTGTTTATATTTAACCTACTTTATCAGTTTTGATATTAAACCTTTTCAGATTGATTTCAGCAGATACTTTAGCTGTCACCAAAGATCTTTCAGCATTAAGCACTGACAGCGTTTTTGCAGGAAAGGTAATGCAATGCACACTATTGTGATTCGTTTCCCATCCAAGTCATCTCCACCTTGGCACGCTTCTCCTCCTGCATACTTTGTCCTAGAGCTGCCTTTTTAGTTTATATCTGTAAAGCTCCTGTGCCAAATGATGGTTATGCCTTTTGGTGCCTGTACAACTTATAGTTTTTGAAATATTAATGTTTAATAATTTATAATGGGAGTCAATGGAGCCTTGTATTGGTCCAATACTGCCTCCTGCTGTATCTGCTCAGTACTGAACCATAGTTTAATAATATTTAATCTCAATAGTTCAGCAGTTACAATACTAATATGATTGTATTTTGATATTTTACTATAATATTGTCCTAATATTGCTCTATTGCTGTAATATATTGCAGTTTAATGTCAGCAATTGCATTGGCAATGTGGCCTCTTTCTGCACACATACAAAACAACCCCTGGCAGTACCCTCTGCCTCAGCTCCAATGGTCTCATGTTTAACTCTATGGACTTTCATGTGGGAGATCAGGGTTCAAACCCCAGCTACAGCAATGTTAACAAAAAATCTCTACAAACTTCATATTGTAACATAATTACACTCATTACTGACACCTGCTGACTTGACAAGCATGAACTGGTAGAAAACACATTTGAACTTGGTCACATTTCATTCTTAAAGTCCACTGCTGCAGGCAAAGCCATGCTACATGGCAATGCACACTTGTTTTTCCATCGTAAAAACCCATGTCTAGTTTATTTTACTTTTTTCCTTTTATTTTTCAGTTTGTTGTAAAACCTTGTTTGGGAGCACCATCTTGTTTTTTTTTTAYTTTTTACCCAGTTTGGGTGAAGTTTCAGCGAACAGACAGATGGCCTCACATTCATCTCTAGGAGTTACAGCTGACTTAGTACTGGAAAATTTGACCAAATCATGAGCCTTCCAACACCGTGTTCGTGTTTTGTGGCTGTGTTGGGTTTTGGTCTCGTCTATTCAGACAACAGGTCTTGTTTTCAGTTCACGTGACACAAACCCACTGTCCGTTTGTTGTTTCTTTTTTCAGCTCCTCCAAACAAGTCGTACTTATTCCAACCCTTTAATGTTTCAAGTTTTTCCATGTCTCTGAACATCATTCAGTCCGAGCTCTCAGCAACGTCCTTGAATCTTTTCCAAACGTGAATAGTCATTTTATTTAAAATAATGCACTTCAGATTGCTTTCAAACGACCTTATGATCCAATATAAAACCTCTGAATTGTTATTTAATTTTTCCCTTCAGGGTATGGAAAGCATTTTGTACACAAGAAAAAAAAACCCCGAAAATGTTCGAGGCAGTTTAATATCTGCTGCAAAGATTTTTATCTGAATTTTTATCAGTAATATCTTTACGAAACAACATGAAATAATTTGCAAATATCAAGTAAAGAAACACTCAAAAGTCGCAAAACACTACCTAAAAGCTAAAAGTAAAACATTGTTTTGCCACTGTTTTGAAAACAATAAGCAAAACGTCAGCTCAGGGAGCTGATAAATTTGACATTATCCATAAAACGTTTCCCAATGATTAGACAGTATCGACCAAATCTGACTGACTGCAGTGGCCATTTAGAAATGAGTCAAAAGTTAAACAGTTATAGGAGTTCATACAATAATTACTTTATGAGAGTTTTGTTAAAATCAGTCGTGTGGTTCATGAGATATTTTGCTAACAGACAAGGAGGGCTTACCCCAAAAAATGATATAAAAGTTTTAGGTACAATTCTTGCACATGGAGTAATGCTCGTATGTTGGGAATGAATCTCAGCTTTGAACACAAAAAGTTTTATCTGAATTTATGTAAAATTGACTAAATTATGGGCATTTTGGTGTTTTGTGAAATCAGTAAACTGTGGCGGCCATCTTGAATCAAGTTGACTCCAGAAGGTGATCAGTTGTAGATGTTCATCAGGTGATCACTTTCTGTAAGCTTCATTCAAATCAATCCAGTGGGTCATGAGATATTTTGCTAACAGACGCGCGCACACCAGGACAAGAGCAATCCTTCGCCTGATGTATGTGAGCGGCTCAGTTCCAACTTGAGTCAATTCAACATTTCTAATTAATCAGCTCGGGTGGGAGCGACGGTGGGAGGCAGCAGGACGAGGAGGAGGTCCTCTTCCTCTCAGGCGGGACTCAGGGGCGCCCTCTGCCGGGAAGACTGCGCGCGGACAGCCGCCGCTCTCCCGGAGCTGAACACCGGACCACTCAATCCACGCGGGCGCAGTTCAGGAATCAGGACTCACACATTCCTCCTCCAAGGAGCGGAGCCAGCCGAGCAGCAGCAGCCGCGTTCGGCGTCCCTCCCCGACGGCACACCGAGGAAAAAGGGACGGAGGACCGGGACAAGCTGCGAACTGCACCACCCCCCTTTTTTACAGAGTTCCAGGACAGAAAGGAGAGTTTCCAGTTAACCCCGCGGCTGGGGGGGTTAACGCTGAGGCGTCGCTGCCGACATGGAGAAAGTTGTCAATTGCTTGTTTGCAGCTCTAACCCTGCTGCTGTCCGTGCAGGCGGAAGTTTTTAAAGGTAAGAACAGTCACCTGTACGTGTCTGCTGCGTCCAAACAGACGCGTAATTCTTCTTCATGGCACCGCCGCGGCTTGGAGACGAGTTTACGCGCTCATTCCGTTAGTTCTGATTGCTGGTTTTTTTTTTTTTTTTTTTTTTTTAGGGTTAAGAAATAAAGCTCTGCGTGAAGTGTGACATTTTCCCACTCAGCTGAGGCTGAAGTGTGAAGCGAGCTGAGCTCACGTGCTTCTGCGCTCCAACTCACTCAGCTGGAGTTTGTTTCCATCTGTGGTCCCGGTGCGCGCGGCCAGCAGGTGCTCCCGACGCACCGAGGGGGAACCCCGACTGTAAAAGCCTGCGTTTAGGCAGAATACAAGTTGAAATGAAGTGCGCGGTTTGTGTGGAACTTTATCTTGATCTGATTAACCTCGAGGGATTCACGCTGCAAAAAACAGAGGGGGAGAGGGAGAGGGAGAGGGAGAGCTGCAGGTGCGTTTGGTTCAGTGGAGCAGCGGGAAGCCGAACGAGACCTTCTGTCCTCTGTGTCAAACGTCTTTATAGACAGGAGTTAGGCTCTATTAAAAGTGCAGTTTTTTTTAACTTAAATGATTAAAGTCATGCAGGTGTGGATTTTAGTTGGTGTGAAACCTATTTTTTCTTCTTCTGCAACTTGATGTAAAGCTTTAAACGCAACAAACTGTCCAGCTTCTCTGCACAAATCAAATGTTACTTTGTCATTTTGTTTTACTTTAATTGAATAAGGACTATATGTTTGCTGATGTTCAAAGAAGTAAATATTTAGGTACAATTGCTCTGTTTTTGCCAGATTTATAAGGATTTGCTTTCATAATTTATTTCAATTTCACCTAACTGTGCTTTTTTTCTTGCTGAAACTCCACAGACACAAAGCAACTGTAAAATATTCAAATTAATGACGTAGATTCTTGTATAAAGTCTATTCAAAGATCTATAAGGCTAAAAAAGTTCATAAATTTGCACCAGGCTGATTTAGAATAACTGTGGAGACTTCTGTATATTGACTGCTCAGCTCATAAAGAGGTCATATAAGCCGTCACAATGACATTATCCATGTGGAAACAGGCACATTAACCCACATTACCCAATCAATGATGGGACAAAGAATATCCATGAGGCTGATCCATACTCCGAGTTTCAGAAACAGACAAACAGGATTGACTTTGTCAGCTTCAAAACTGGTTTTTTTTGGATTTGCTGTTTTGTGAACTTGTGTTTTCAGCTGTGAGATTCAACAGTCAGCCGGTGTGTTTTGTAAAGATCCTGTTGGGGGCAGCATGGTACACACATCAGATGATGAAGCACTCAGAGAGGAGGACACGGATCAGAATCTGAATGCACTTTGGGAACAGCTTGTGGCAAAAAGAGGAAGAAACTTAAAACATTCTGAAAAATGTACAAATCCAAAAGACCTGTTTATGGTGAACAGATCATCAAGCAGTTTCAAACTTACAGCTCACTTTCAGTGACTGAAAACTCTCTTAGTCTGAAGCTCAACGTATTCCTAGTCTTAATTTTTTTGGTGAGGTTTATCAATTTTGCCCGCTGGCAGCCTCAGGAGCAGGAGATTTATTGGAGTTGGCTGCTCGGCGGGACTCCCAGCGGTGCCAGAACCATCGATAAACGTGCTCCTAATTGCACGAGTGTGTGTGTGTAAATATGTAAACCGAGAAGGCATCAAGTGGACATGTTTTACTCTCTCTGGGTAGATGACGGATTAGCCACACGCCGACGGAGAGGCAGAGGCTAAGTACGAGCCGTGGCAGGAGGCATTTGTTACGGGGAGGATGCAATAACAGCTCGGGCGGTAATTAGATCACTGAGGTAACCAGAGCACCAGCATTCGGCGTCCAACCCTGCGACTGTGGAGCTTCAAGTCAATCAGAGACAAGAGTCCTTTGGAAAAGTCTTTTAATTTACTTGGAAGGAGTGAAAGCACAACATTCTATTAGTTTATAGCAACTTATTGCAAGTTAGGAAACCAAACATTAAAAAGGTTATCCTTAACAGATCAAACAGTTTGAAATAGTTTACTCTGGTAGTTTTCCAGATATGGGTACAATGCAAACAAAGCATTCATTAAAAAAGATAAGCAAGACAGCTTTTTAAAACAAAATGTCAGGCAGCAGAATCTGTCTAAGCTCAGATCGTTGGAGAATGATCATTTAAACAAATCTTCTCAATAAGCGCTAACATCTCCCGCAGTTTGGTTATAATTAGAAAGTTGTATTATTTACAAGGAGTGGTCGAACATGAAACTGTGAACAGACGGCATAATCCTGTTCCACCAAATAAAGACCTATAGTTCCATATACAGCGGGTAAAGTACATATTGAACACGTCACCATTTTTCTCAGTAAATATATTACTAGAGGTGCTAATGACATGAAATTTTCACCAGATGTTGGTAACAACCCAAGTGATCCATACATACAAAGAAATCAAACCATAAATGTCCAGAAATGAAGTTATTTGTAGTAATGTGGAATGTCACAGTGAAAAAGTATTGAACACATGAAGAAAGGGAGGTGTAAAAAGGCATGGAAAGGCAAGACACCAGCTGAACTCTCTCAGTAATTAGAAAGCAAGTCTGCCCCTTGTCAGTGCAAGTTAATATCAGCTGGTTCAGTCCCAAATGATGACCAGGTATCACACAAGAACCATCTGATGATGGGTAAAAGTAAAGAGCTCTCTCAAGACCTTCACAACCTTATTGTTGCAAAGCATAATGATGGCATCGGTTACAGAAGAATGTCTAAACTTCTGAAGGTTCCAGTGAGCACTGTTGGGGCCATAATTCAGAAGTGGAAAGAACATTATTTCACCATAAACCGACCACGACCAGGTGCTCCTCACAAGATTTCTGACAGGAGTGAAAAGAATTATCAAAAGAGTTGTCCAAGAGCCAAGGACCACTTGTGGAGAGCTTCAGAAAGACCTGGAATTAGCAGGTACGATTGTTTCAAAGAAAACAATAAGTAATGCACTGAACCACCATGGCCTGTATGCACGCTCACCACGCAAGACTCCACTGCTGAAGAAACAGCATGTTGAAGCTCCTTTAAAGTTTGCTGCACAACATTTAAACAAGCCTGTGTAATACTGGGAGAATATAGTCTGGTCAGATGAGACCAACATTGAACTGTTTGGATGCCAGAATACACATCATGTTTGGAGGTCAAATGGCACTGCACATCAGCCCAAAAACACCATACCAACAGTGAAGTTTGGAGGTGGGAACATCATGGTGTGGGGCTGTTTTTCAGCACATGGTACTGGCAAACCAAATAATTGAAGGAAGGATGAGTGGAAAAATGTACAGAGACATTCTTGATAACAATCTGCTTCCAACTACCAGGATGATGAACATGAAACGTGGCTGGACATTTCAGCAAGACAATGAGCCCAAACACAAAGCCAAGGAAACTCTCAGTTGGTTTCAGAGAAAGAAACTAAAGCTGCTGGAATGGCCCAGCCAATCASCTGACCTGAATCCAACAGAAAATCTATGGAAAGAACTAAAGATCAGAGTTCATAGAAGAGGTCCACGAAACCTTCAAGATTTGAAGACTGTTTGTGTGGAAGAATGGGCCAAAATCACACCTGAGCAATGCATGCCACTAGTTTCTCCATACAGGAGGCGTCTTGAAGCTGTCATTGACAACAAAGGCTTTTGTACAAAGTATTAGATAAATTTCAGTAAGCGTGTTCAATACTTTTTCCCTGTGCCATTCCACATTATTACAAATACAGTAACTTCATTTCTGGACATTTATGGTTTGATTTCTTTGTATGTATGGATCACTTGGGTTGTTACCGACATCTGGTGAAAATTTCATGTCATCAGCACCTCTAGTAATATATTTACTGAGAAAAATGGTGACGTGTTCAAAACTTATTTTACCCGCTGTACCACCCACCAAAAACCACCTGGAAGCTTACAGTAATTCGACTGACTGACCTACATTACGCTGGTTGTAGTCAGCGTACGCAGTGACGAGTCTCTGAGATGCTTGGATGGGAATATGAGAGCTGATCTGCTGCTAAAGAAAAGCAAAAGATCCAATAAAAAAATCCCGTCTGGAACAAACAGGATGATAGAGCAATACAAAGACATTCGAGCGGTCCCTGCCTTTGCAAAACTTCTCGACAAGCGATTTAATAGTTTCAACGAAACTCAAGATTCAAAAAACTTTTTTGTCCATCACAAGTTGCAACAGAGTCTACAATAGAGGCTAAGACTCATAAAACCATATAAATAAAGGCTAATCAGTAGGCAAATCTACAACTAGTTTCCAGTCGGAAGAAGAGTTTTTAGAAGTTTTTTTCTTGTCCAGGGGCACTCAAGACATTTACCTGATAGGAGAAGTTGAAATGACTGGTAAAGGGGGTGTAAAGGGGGTATAAAGGGTCCTCAGTGGTACAGTTTGCTTTCCTTCAGACTCCATGACTGTAAAGGTCTGTGAGATGCATAAGATGGGTATTGATAAGTTTAGCTGCCTGTTTGATGATTCTGGTGAGTTCTTTTCTTCAAGGAAGTTCTACCATGATGACATTGGCTGCAACCTTCGAAGGACCTGGCTTTTGTTGACCATGAAGGCTTGAAAAGAGTGGCTGTGAATTTGGATGGTCTACGCCTGAGCCACCTCAGGTGTACGTCCTGCCTCCTAGCAGCCGTGACAACGTTAAATAGATGATTGAGAAAATGGATTGAAATTAGCAAAAATATTAATATTATGCATAAATTCAAAAACCTAATCCACCAACCTCTTTTTAAAAGTTTAAAGGTTTTTATTTAAAATTGTAGTCCTGTTTCTAATAGATTCTCCCAGTTGGCCAATAATACATCTGTGGATAGGGTGGGTTACGAAGGGTACACCGGACCCATCCCCCGAATTGTGGGGTAAACGAGGACGCATTTGTGGGCCATAGCTGGAGGAGCCTTCTACTTTGGACAGCCTTCGGCGCATCACTGTGACAAAACTGGCGTTTGAGGGAGGCAGTCTCTGAATTTGGGCACAGCCAGTGTAAGGACTGGCTTGATGAGTGGTCCGGTAGTTCAGATGTCCCGTTTGACCTTGAAACCCTTCAGTCTTCTCAGGAGAAACATGCTAGGCTGAGGTTAACATACTTAAAATCGCCAAACTTCTTGGTGGCAAATGACTCTTCCATGCATGCCACTCTGGATCTGTTGACAGCTGTTTCTGTAGGTAAACAAACACATGTGGTGGTCTTGTCACAAATTTTGCTTGCAAGTTGTTAACTTGAGGACACATTGTTTGATTAGAAAAAAAATCTGTGGATATTATTACTTTGTGAATGTTTTCGCTCTGCTATTCATGACTTTGCAATGAGAGCCTTTAATCTCACCTCTTGTGATCTTGTTTATGTCCTTTTGTTTTCTTTTATTCCCTCCTTGTTGTTTTCACAATCAATAAGTTTAAAAAATCCTATAAATCACTTGTTATGTTTGGTCTGTGTGGTTTTGTTTTCCACATTATGAAGTGTTTTTTTTTTTTTGAAGCTCTAGCCTTTGATATCTATACTCTTGTCTCTTGACCGAGCACATTAAATTCCAGGGAGCTGCACGCTTTGTTATGTTTACCACCTTCTCCAGCAGCCATAAAACCTGCCTTGTTTTCTGATAGGGGTGAGTCGGGCGTTGATAATAATGCCCCTGCGCTCTGAGCGGGGAAGCGCTGTAGTTTGTCACCGCAGAGTGACTGCTGCTGATAGCGTCCTGGTTGACCGATCCTGATCGTCATCCAGGCTGTGACTAAGAAGTAAAACAACACGCTGGCTGCTGCTTGAGAAGATAAACAGCACTTCATTTGAAGTCTGGCAATAATTTAAATAGTTTTTCACTTGTGAAATGCTTCATATTTTTCATCTCTCTTTCTCTCCCCCTTTTCTCTGAGCTGACTCAGATTTAATAGAGACTTTTTTTTTTCTTAAAGGTGTCCTAAAGGGTGGCAGTTTCCTTTGTGTGAGCCAGTGGAGAATGAAATTAAATATGCATGTGAATTTTCTTTCTTTCTTTTTTTTTTTGTACATTATTTTCCTTATACGTTGGCTTCAACCGGCGTTTGAGCTGTGTGGTTGATTGATGATAGTACAAAGCAGAAAGTGAGGTGTCTGCGTTCTTCTGTAACTTTGCTTTTCTGACACTTTTATTATGATGATAATGAAGAGTGTGGGAACACACGGACTTACTGAAGCTGTTCAAATGCTTCAGGCTCGTGTGGATCCCAAGAACAGGGTCTGTGTGTTTGTCAGCTGAGCTGTCTTAAGACTGATCATGCTGGTAGACATGAAATTTGGGAGGGGAGGGGTAGGGGGGCATTAGGAAGGTTGTCAATTATTAAAAACTTAACTTTTTTTGGACTTGGCTGCTGTAGAGACCTGCCATTTACAGGTAAAAAGAGTATAGTCTGGTTTACAGTGTAACACAGAACTGTGAGTAATAAACAGTTCAGAATATTTGAAGCTGCATTCTGTGGACAGGTTATGCAACATTTGATCTATCAGTGGCAACCATTAATTTTTTAATAAATTTTTTATTTTAGTTTGCATCCACATGGCAACAGTATGATAGGACCCTCAAGACAGTTCTTAGAAAATGTTTTTTCTTAGTTTTTTAAGTTTTTTTCCTGATATTGGTTTATTTTTACAACATCGCTACAGCACCACACACAGACAAACATTATGGTTCATTTTTACAGTCTATGTCTGGATAAAGGTATTTCTAGAAATGCAAATACAAAAAGTCAAAGAAAACATCTTTATATTTGAGACACTCGGCATAATACACATGATTTTACACATTTTGTCACAAAACTGGTGAATTCCTTTTGAATTGGCTCAGCCAAAGTGAAACAGGACGTGACATCAAAGGGGAACTCTTTAAGAAAAGTAACTCCCTGGTTTTGTTTATTGAAACAATATATTATTTGAATTCATCCTGATGGTGACTCAAATTAATCTAAATAAACATCAGATTCTTCTCTACAGTCTGACTTGTCAGCCATTATAACAATGCTCTGTTTACATGCAGACGTTCCCCTTTGACATCACTTCCTGTTACTTCACATGCAAATATCTCAACAACTGTTCATCTCAGCGACATGAACATTTTTTGCAATATTTTATTAATGTTGTCTTTTCAAAAATGCATTCATATTTATTACAAAGATCTGATGTCACAGACAACTTTAAATCTCATTAAAGGCATACAAAATAGCTACAAAGCAGCAATGGTTAAGATATAACATCGACTTATAGATCGTTTTTGCATTTCTGGACCAAAACAAATGTCAAGACTCTCCATCACACAACTCACAAATTATGATTGTGTAATATGTCTTTATTTATCAGCATAACAAAGTATGTTGCATTCTGAAGAAAGGGCACACAGTTTGACATGTTGTTCTCCGTGGATAAAATGAGGAAAAAGTCAGCCTCTGTTCTCTGGAAGTTGCCATAAGGGATGTTAGGAAATGCAGGAAATCAGTTATTGACGGGAGAGAAGTCAGCTAAAAGAGTAAACAACACTTCATCACACAGAAACTCCAGAGTTGCATTTAATGTCACGGATTGATGAAGCACAGCAGAGCTCGAGGAACTAAAGGCAGACTTTTGCATTATTGTAGGATACAGGTAAGACCAGTTCTATCGAAATCAAATCAGACATCTTACTTACTTTCACCTTTAATGTGAAGGAGCAGTTATATTTTTATACGAACATCACTTTAGGGCATAAAAATGAACTGGATAAGTTAACATGGTCTTTAAAAAGACAATGAGGAAAGCAGCTATAAAAGGTGAAAGGTCATGTTTGTCTGTTAGCAAAATACCTCATGAACCAATGGACAGATTTTAATGAAATCTCATTAACTTATTAAATCAATATTTTGCTATATGGATTCATAGGGCATGAGTTTGAATTTTTCCCCCACTACGCTGACCTCAGTAGTTTTGTGTGTGATGAAGCAGAGGTGCGTTTCTATATTTTGTGTCACCCCTGGCTTGCCATACATTTACGCCCAGTTGACGTTCATCAAAGTGCACAAGCGCTAACGTCAGCTTCTAACAACGAGTCATTCAGGGCAACAAGCGAAACTAAATCACTAACATTACCAACCAAATCTCCACGGGACCTAAAGCTAAGAGGCCACGGCAACTTTTGTTTGCAAAGATTTATGTCTGGACTTGGTAAAGGTGAACCAAAGCTTCAAGTTCAGGAGCTCGAACCAAATTCTGTTTTGAGGCAATGTAAACATCTGACTAAAACTGTTATCCTGGGACGTATAAATGTGTAAAAGACGACTTTCAATGAAATCATTTAGTTTTGTTACCACTACTTTTCCACTTTAAGAAACATCTCACTGAATTTTACAGTGATGGAATACTGTAGTTCAAGTACACTTTCACTTGCAATTCCTTTCTAATTTAAACACCCTTGAGACTTGAGACAGTTTGCAGTTCAAGATTAAACTGTCCAATTTACAAGATTTCCCTCAAAACCTGTTGTTTAGAAAGAGAAAAAATGAACTAAATTTCTATTTTGCAACACAGTTGAACCATTTTCATTATTTAAGAGCAAATTGGATGAAACTGAATGGAATCGTGATTCATCGTTTCACAATCTTATGAATGAAAACTGCTTCAAATGACCTACAATTCTGAGCGCTAACAGATCAAGCAAGGTATTTGTTTAAAACTGCTAGTTTTATTATTGCAAGGACTTCTGGAGACATTTAAACAGTAGCTGCAGCTGTATGGGGTGTTTACTTTCAGCTGCAGGAACTGAAGTGCATAACTAACCTGTCTGGTCTGGAACAGATCACTCTGGACCATAAAACCCTCTCACAGTCACCGACACACTCTTGAGATCATTGTCCTTAAAATAAGCCACCGAAAGCTGTGATTTCCAAACTGATCATTAAGTAAAAGTTAAAGGGAAGCTGCAGCTAAATTCAAAGGAGCCAAGAAGACAACAACCATGCGACTGCGCTGGAAGCACACAGATTGGACTTTCAAATGAATGAAACGTTCGAACGCAACCTCCACCAGCAACGTCTTCGCGTCCCCAGAGGGCCGCTCCCCGTTCAATCATTAGCTGTTGATTTGCAAGTGATTTTATTTACGTTCTTGAGAGGCATTAATAGTTCCGAACCAGCTCTCGGGGTGGCTGATGTGGCTACTGTATCTGCCGCAGAATGATAATGGAGCCGGGATGCGGATGCGTTGAAGGATGCCGGACAAACAGAGACGCCCTAATTATACCCAGCTACGTTTTTTTTTTTTTCAAATGGAGAGGATAAAAGCTAATGAATCGCACGCAGGGCCAACACAGGGGATAGCTAATGAAGAAGAGAGTGAGAGGCAGAGCGTGAAGTGTTTGTGTTGCGTTAGGCATGCTCGAGCAGTTCTGTGATCTCGTCAGCGCGTCTGGAAAAAAACAACAACTTTTCTGGGTGTTTACAGAAGCCCGCGCTCGTTGTAGGTGGCTCAGAGAATCTGGGAAGCTCAGAAAGTTTTCACTAATTAATGCTCCAAGGGTCTCGTTATTAATGGTGACGAGATGGAGGAGGGGAAGCAGTTTAAATCAGGACATTAGAGTGGCACTGCTTAATTGATCGTTGAACTGCGTCGCCCCTTTTACCCCTCCTTTATTTTTGAAGAAACATTTAAAAGAATAGTTCAGTCGGCTTCGACTATCCCTTTAACTCTTCTTGTCGTATTTGCCTTGGAGACGAACCGCTGGCAGCCGCGCAAGAGATTTTCTGCTCGGATTGAATTGACCCGAACCCTGGCACAGTCCTCTCCCATCTTCACAGCCTGCTGTTCAATCAGCTGGATCTGTTCAGCATTGTCGCCTATAACCCAGGGGTTATTATGGGAATAGAAATTGATTCTGATGGAGCGCGCTTTGATATCTGGTTCAGGTGAATGCGTGGCCTTGACCGTTTTTCGCAAAACTTAATTTCAAGTCCTGCTGCTTTTTCAACCCTGGAGTTGAGAAGTTTTTTTCTATAATTTAATGAGTAAAAAACCTCATCCTCTGTGGGACGAGTGCTAACTTAGAGCGGACCGTGTTTCATGTCAAAAAAAGCTGTCTGCTTAGTGTAGGTGGTGGCAGGAGGAGGTGGAAGAGGAGAGGGAGGGGGGTTAGCTGCTACTGCTGTTTCACCTTGTCTCCTGTTATTTATTAGGTTTCTGTCAAGGCTCAGGCAGTAGGCAGGTGTACATCCCTCCTCCTCCTCCTCCTCCTCTGCCTGTCCGGGCCTTATGAGTATTACCAGGGGCAAAATTCTCCATTACTGTCAGTCTGAATCTGTTGCCGTCACATTAGCGCGCGTCATGCAGTCATTAATGCATTAGGCCCTGTTTGAGTGCCGGTTATTTGCATTGGCTTTTACGCCATCTATTTGCCCTTGTGCTAAAAGCAGCCTCGGCTCAACCTATTGACCATTTAACTGTTCAATAATGAAGCGATCCCCGAGGATGAGTTAGGCCCCTGAGGTCCTGCTGAGCAGTGGTTATTGGCAAGAGGAGGGAAACATTAGTTGTCGTCTACATTTTTATGCTGTTAGAAAGGGAGCGTGAAGCCAAATTTGACTTATTTCCCAATATGTTTTGAACACCGAGGCATCCCTCTGGCATATGACTGCTCCACTAACAGCCGTGTACACTATTATCCACCCTTATCCTCCACTTCTTCCTCCCAAAGCACAATGTACCTGATTATGCTCCTATCGGTCACACTCCGGTGCCTATTTGGAGGCTGTTATCTGTTCGCGGCGGAGACTCCTCGGGGGGAAGCATACAGCCGATAAGAGACTGTTGTTCTGTAAACAGCCCTCTGACCTCCACCGGCTGGGTCTGGCTCCTTTTCAAATGGGTGTCTTTTGTATTGGCCCTGAGCTCAAACCACCGCGTGACTGGTTCCCCGGGGGGAGGTTTAATGGCAATATTGTACGCTTGGCACTGCACAGGGTGGTCACTCCGGAGCTGCTGGAGACAGAGGTGGGTAATTGTGCCTTCAAAGGAGCAGAGAAAAGACGCAAACACTGAAAACCTGCTCCAATTTCTGCGAAATATGGGGGAAGAAATATGTGACTGACCTGCTTCTGCTCAGAACAGGAAAAAAATTATGAAATAAAAACTAACTTATTACTGTCAGGTAAAGGATAGACCAACTATAAGAAGAAAAGATGGCTGGATGGACGGATGGATGGATGGATGATAGATGGATGGATGGTTTGGAGGATGGATGGATGGTTTGGAGGATGGATGGATGGATGTTTTGGAGGATAGATGGATGGATTGTTTGGAGGATGGATGGATGGTTTGGAGGATGGATGGGTGGATGGATGGACAATGGATGGATGGATGGATGGATGGTTTTAAGGATGGATAGATGGATGGATGGATGGACGATGGATGGATGGATTGTTTGGAGGATGGATGGATGGATGGATGGATTGTTTGGAGGATAGATGGATGGTTTGGAGGATGGATGGGTGGATGGATGGACGATGGATGGATGGATGGTTTGGAGGATGGATGGATGGTTTGGAGGATGGATGGATGGATGGATGGATGGACGATGGATGGATGGATGGTTTGGAAGATGGATGGATGGTTTGGAGGATGGATGGATGGATGGTTTGATGGATGGATGGATGGATAGATGAATGGATGGATGGATGGATGGTTTGGAGGATGGATGGATGGATGGAGGGAGGGATGGTTTTGAGGACGAATGGATGGATGGATGGTTTGGAGGATGGATGATGATGATGGATGAGTAGATATATGGGTCGATGACAAACAGATAGATCGATAGATGCAGTAGATAGATAGATAGATAGATAGATAGATAGATAGATAGATAGATAGATAGATAGATAGATAGATAGATAGA
>NW_013952444.1:1717897-1719888 GCF_001266775.1 Austrofundulus limnaeus
ATAGATAGATAGATAGATAGATAGATAGATAGATAGATAGATAGATAGATAGATAGATAGATAGATAGATAGATAGATAGATAGATAGATAATGTCCCTTGATGTCATGCAGTTTAACTCACTGCTCTGAAATGA
Organism: Austrofundulus limnaeus; assembly: GCF_001266775.1. Lineage (NCBI taxonomy): Eukaryota > Metazoa > Chordata > Actinopteri > Cyprinodontiformes > Rivulidae > Austrofundulus > Austrofundulus limnaeus. Next base: position 1,718,033 of record NW_013952444.1, read on the forward strand.
GGCAGGTGCATTAATTGCTCATTTGGGGACAATTAATTTGCAGCTGTTCAGCACAACTGATGACTTTTTGATCACTTTCTTTTCCATTTTTTATTAGGATTAAAACATTTGGCTGTGTTGAAGCCACACTGCTTTGGTGTTAAACATTTCCTTTTCCTAGAAACTGCAGCTGAGACATACAGCTGTAGGGCTCGTGTTAAAGACAGAGCAAATGCAAAACAATAACTGGAAAAGATGATGCTCGGCTTGAAGCTCAACTCCCACCCTGTAATCAGAGTTTGCCACGCTAAAGAAATTACAGGGCACAGGAGTCATTAGAAATTCGAGTGAAGCTTCGCTTCGCGAACGGAAACAAAGTTGAAAACGCGTGTTTTCGGAATAATGCACATCGGAATAAACAATCCGGTGAAAATCTGACAAGTTGATTGTAATGATAGCATGCTGCTGGCCAGAAGAATAAATTCAGCTGAATGGGATTTCAGGGAGCAACTGGTATCAAGGGCTACAAAAAAGGGAGTAATTAACGTGGAAAATTGTCAAGCTGGTTGGTTTTCAACAGGATTATCATCATTTCAGTTACTTTAGTGTTGCGTATCATGACATTAAGCTCTGGATTTCAACAAGTCAGAGTACAATTTGTTTAGGATAATGTTAATTGCTAACCAACTGTTGGAGTTATTTTTGTACACTGCCACAAAAGTGCTTTACTTTCCTGCTGTTGGAACATTGTCTCCCTGCTGGAATCATGGTTTCACAAAGATGCAAACATGTATTTTCCTTTTTATACTTTGCACAGCTCTCAGTGTTAATTGACAAGTTCCCTACTGTCATTCCCTCATTTCTAAAAGGGACATAATTTATCAAAGAATCCCAGCTGAGGGAAGCCTGCAGAAATATAAAGAGGACATAATATGAAAAATCTTTTTTTTGTGTGTGTTTGAGAGCTTACATTTTAGTGTATGAAAATTACACCAGTAATAAAAAAATGTCATTTTGTTTGTGCCCTGTAGGTTAAAAAAGATCTGAGTCAGTGGTTCGAATGTTCAGGAGTAAAGTGTCATTTGTTTGGTTCGATGTAAAAGAGATCATCCAATATTTCAGGAACTGGTGCTTATCTCCTAAAGTTGCTGTTTAAGACATCCTGAACAGGTTGCAAGTTCATCACAGAGACACAAAACAAACAACTATTTACACCCTCACCCACAACTGGGGACACTAAGTTCTTTTTGTACTGCAAGGCCTGGCCTGGGTTCAAACCTGGGTTTGGTGTGTTTGTATTAGCTTTTATTGTCCAGTTCCACTCGAATTTTTGGAACCCTGAAGTTCGTGGCTCTATTTGGACCGCCTTGATGTCAGCTACTGTTGCTCATTTATTGGTTCACTGGCTCGGGGGTTAATCACACAGATGAGGTTAATTTATCGTAAATCATTTGCAGCGACTAATGTTTTTTCAAACAACACCAAACTACTAGCCTGGCCCTTGCCTTCCTACGCAGCTCCGCTCAATCCTGGTTTCCCTTCACTGCTACGTCTGGGACTTCTCCCATTGAGATGGATTTCGCTGGCAGATTTTTAGCCGGGCCAATCAGAGATCAGAACGTCGATTTTCTGTGCAGTGTCTGCTTGTAGTTTATTTTACCTTGGCCAATCAGCAAACAGAAGGTGGAGTTTTGAACGACGCCGATGTTCTGCGCAGTGTCTGCTAGTTATTTTAGCATATGGCAGTGGAGGAAGTGAATGAAGCCAGTCTGTGTTGATAAGGCTTCCAAATTAAATTAATTTGTCTGACAAAGCAGCAGCTCTCATCTAGTCGTCTCGTTCGGCTCGGTATATTTCTCCTCTCAGTAGGGTTGTTT
>NW_013952444.1:1719906-1726558 GCF_001266775.1 Austrofundulus limnaeus
CACACACACACACACACACACACGCACACACACACACACACACACACACACGCACACAATAAGGCAGCTTGACTGGGGCCGGGTCTTACAATGCAAAAACGCCCTTCGAGTTGCCTTCGAACTCAACAGCATGTTTTTGTGAGAGAAAACAGGAATACCCAGAGAAAACCCACATGTGCATGGAGAGAACATGCAAACTCCTTGCAGAAAGGCCAGGAAGCAAACCTGTGACTTTTTATTGTGAGGCAGCAGTGCTAACCCCTGCTCCACTGTGACTCCTCAGTTTTTTCTTCATTTTTTGTTGGCTGGAACAGTTTTATTTTCTTTTTTTTTTTTTGCATTCATATCTGCAATCTGTTGATTGTAAACTGCACCAGATGTTAGCATTCACCACATTCATATTCCTGTCAGCCTAATAACTAAAAAAATATAAAAGTACCATTTTAAATAAAATTGTAGCATATCCACCTGTCTTCAGACTGACATTAGTAGACTGGATGCCTCTGCAAACCCAACGATGCCCTTAGAGAAAACAATAGAGAGGTGTTTATTGAGTATTTGAACGTGAGGAGAATTGAAAGTTTTGATGTTGGTGAGTTTTGTACACAACACCCGTGTCTTCATTGGCCCAGGCTGCTTTGACTCATGGCAGCCTCTGCTCCGCGGCCTCATTTAGTTTCTGGGAAGGTGCAGCAGCATCAAACGGTGGCCCAGTGAGGCAGAGGTGCACAGGCAGGGTTCAGAGAACGAATAATTTGCTCCCACGAGTTTAGACTTTTTGCCGTGAGACTAATATTCAGCAGGACCTGTATCTCTGAAACTCTTTCCCCCTTCTTTAACTCGCCGGGTCCCTCTGAGGGGGGAAAACCTCACCCTGGCATCACCTCGGCTGTGCTTCCTTCAAACTGTGTGAGTAACACTTCTGTGGCTGCAAACGTACACAGAGCCTATAGATCAGCAGACAGTAATGTGCTGAGTGATGGTCTCAGAAAGACTGAAGGTATAAGCAAAAACTCACGTATTGTTTGATAGTGTGTGTACTTTTGATCATTTGTTTCTTTATTTATAAAACAGGTATTGAAAAACGAAATATTAATCATTATTCCATTTTCATTTTGTACTCCAAAAACAGGAAAAAAACGTCCTTTTATATTTTGTCAAACCAAAAGTTTTGCACTATTGTCAAGGCAAGTCAACACAGTCCTGTGGAACCTGCTGAGGCTTCAAGTTCCTCACCATGCGCCTGTTGGAGAAAAGCTTCATGTGCTAAAAACAGCAGAAACTCCAGGACACAGTTTAAATCATCAATGTACAATCAGCTGACTGCTGTTAAAGAACTTGTTACGTAGTTTTTATTTATTGCAGCTGCCTGCTTAGCTAGTTAGAAAGAAAGATGTTTATTCATCCCAATATCAGACTATTTAAAGTGAAGCTAGATAGTTTTTTTTAAAAAGGCACAGTGTGTAGGATTTGTTGTTTTCAGCGACATCTAGTGGTTGAGTGGTTGAATCATCCTCCCTGGTCCTCCCCCCACCCCCACCCCTGCTTCCAAACACAGAGTTGCTACGGTGTCTCTCAGGTGTCAAAAACCTTTGATAATTCCAACCGCGATGTCTACCAGCAGCTTCAGGGCTAGTGATGTTTCAAGTGGTAAGATTATGAGCTTTAATAAGTAAAATTATCCCAGCTACAATGACAGACAACAAGTATTACATTTATAGTATTACAACTAAAACCGTTTTTGATGCCGCCACCGCAGTTTGTCCTTCATGAGCCTTCATAGACAAGATGGTGGCTGCCTGTAGTGGCGACCTGCGACCATGGAGACAGCTTTTTATAAGGTAAAAATAATAAAACAAGGTCTTTGTCTGCAATGATTAGACATGTTTTTTATTATTGTCATTAGTGATTATCTCAATTTCGGCTTGAAGAATTGACAAAATCCTACACACTGTGCCTTTAAAGACATTAGCTAGACTACTTATAAATAAAAAATACAGTCTGTAGTTAGTTAGTTAAAGAAAGCCACTTGTTATTAAAAAGTTATAGCTTAAAGTGCCTGTGACGCGCATTTCCTTCAAATACAAAAAGTCAAAGAAAACATCTTTACCTTTATATTTAAGAAACTTGACATAATACGCATGATTTTATCACATAACTGGCAGATTTTCTTTTGAACGGCTCAAATAAAGCGAAACAGGAAGTGACATCAAAGGGAAACTCTTAAAAGAAATGATCTTTGTTTATTGAAACCATATTATTTGAACTTCTTCATCTCTCTGATAGTGACTCAAAATGATCTAAAGAAACATCAGATTCTTCTCTACCGTCTTTGTTGTTTGTCATCGTAGCTACGCTTTGTTCACATGCAGACATTCCCCTTTGACATCACTTCCTGTCACTGCACACGCAGATATCTTAAAAAAACTGTCCATCTCAGCGACGTGAAATGTTATTTACAATATGCTGTCAATGTTGTCCTTCCAAAAATGCACACATTATTATTTTTTTACAAAAAAAATTGATGTCACTGGCACTTGAAATGTTCTGATAACAACGATGGTAAACTTCCGGTTTGAGAAAAAATAAACTGAGTGTTTTTCTGCATTTTGAGTATAAAATAAAAAAAAACTAATAACCATACGTTTTTTGATTTTCAGTAACTGTTCATAAAGCAAGAAACAAGTGATCAAAAAGTACACAAACCTTTGACACTGCTATTAGAGTTTCTGTGAGGTGCGCTGATGGTTTTCTGGAAAATGCTGTCATCATATAGAGGGAGTGATTGCTCTTTAAATATTCATAAATGCTAGAAAAAAGGTTTTTGCAGCCAGTTATAACAAACATTTCAGTAATTGTCACTGGTCATTATGTTACGGCTCATTTGGTGTAAGTCAAGTGGCATTCTGAAGCTGCCACAATTATGATTTCAGATAAAAAATTTCTCATTTCACCTTTCTGCTTTTCATCATTCAGCCTTCATCTCTATAATCATCAGAACAAAAGCCCGTGGAGTGTCTGCACGTCGTCTGGATCCAAACCTGTGATTGTGTGTAGGAGTTTGTGCGCATAAACACATAAGCTGTGTTTACTGATGAGTCTCCAGCAGAAACTTTCCTCTTTTTATTTTATTTTTTTAATTTTTAGTGCTCCGAGTTGTGCATGCGTGCTGTGTTTCCCACCTTGTCCCTGTGAGTTAGGTAGAAGACCAATCTCAAGCTTATTATCAGCATAGTGACAGCAGGCAGCAGGCAGCAGCGTCAAAGCCCTAATGAAACCTCGGACCTGGCTAATTGCTGACACCGTGGCGCGACGGAATGAAAGAAGCCGAAACCAGACTGGCGAGACGAAAAGGGCCAGGGCGACAGGTCCGGCCTCACACCGCTGCATTAAGCTTGTCATGTTCATTTGCAGAACACGGGAAGAGAACACCTACACCCGTCGTATCAAAAACCTGCGAATGCAAACCCCACTTCCCGTCCAAAGAGCACCCGGTAACCTGGTAACCACGCTTTCCAGGCAGCAGACTCTCGTTTTCAATCTTCTCCTTTTCATTATACCTTGTCAAGTCTGTCTCTTTTAACCTCAGTTTCAAAGAGCCAGGTTTGTCTGGCATGAACTTATAGTTTCTTTTCATCACGGCGCTTGCTTTTGTTCTGACACTAACAGCAAAAATGAAAGTCTTCTTTCCGCTCATAACAAGATGAATTGTAAGATTATTTTTTGGCTTATTTTATTGTTCTTGTTGATTTTTACGCATTTTTTAAAATTAATTTTATTGATGGTTCCTCCTGTTTGTTTTTGACCTCCTTTTTTGGTCAACCATGTTTTAAAATGTGCTATATAAATAAATTTATTAAAACATTTCAAATTTTACAGCTTTAATTTGAAGTGTTATGACCAGAATCAACAGTTTTTGTTGTTTTATAAGGGGTTAAATGTTTACACCTTTGCCTCGTTACTAATAAAATTTTAAATATTAAAATAAGGCCTCCTCCGTCAGCACGACTCGTGGCTGCAGCTGCCCTCCTTTGACTTCTCAAACACTTTTGACTCTCTGCAAACAGTGAATAATGTTTAGCTAATGTTAGATAATTGCCAGTTAACTTGGCCCCTCATTAGGTTTTTTTAATTTTCTATGAAAGTCTGTTTTTCATCATTTTGAAATTCACGATAATACACATGGCAACCGAGGGCGAAAAATGGTGCTTTCTACGAACGGTCCTAATTATTCAGCATAAAAACCATGAACTATGTTAAGAAGTTGGTCTCAACAGGGTTTGGCTCTTCAATCCTTCACACAAAACTAGTTGCTGGTATTTGATTTTATATTTGAAACTCCTTTCCAGTATTGCATCAGCTCCAACAACCGAGGACCTTTTGCTGGCTCACAAACAAAAAGAACTTGAACATGAGTTTTTTTTTAAACAGTGTTTATTTTTCTTTGGACTAGTCTTGACTAACCTCCTGCAAACTGACTGATGTTCTGTTTGATAAAGTAAAATGAGCGATGTATGATTTTAACGCACCAGGAAGTAATAATAATAATCTCTTCTCGCTCGGGTACAAAAAAGCGATAAGTGAGTAAACACGTCAAGCTGACCCTTTGTTCTCGTCTTGATGCCAGATGTCAGCAGTTCTCCTCTTGCTTTTATCTGCTTGTTTGACCCTCCTGCCCACAGACAGCCAGTTTGGCTCCCTAAAGTCCATAAGAGCTTGAGGGCGCCTTCCAAGGTGTCAGCGCTGACCTTTTTGTGATGGTATAAAGAATATCATAGTGCCGACCTCTAACTGCTGTGCTCCCAGAGGGCCACAGGGCCTACTTTGTTATATAGCAGGTGATAGGTTTTATTTTACTAAGCGTGTCTTCTACTGTTACTGATTGTTGCTGTTCACTCACTCATTAATTAACCTAATTGTGTAAATGCTGAAGCATTCACACTACTGAGAGTATTTTACTTGGAACGTTTTTTTTGGCACATTATTATGCAATTCTTGTGCTATTTATACTATATCAAAACTTTCAGCTCTTTTAGGACATTCCTTGCTATGACTTTTGATATTTGGTTTTTAACCTTTTCAGCAATTTTATTTTCTCTTTGAAAATGAATGGAGCTGTCGGCATCCTTAAAACCTTCCAAAATATTCATAAATCTTTAGCGTACTTTTCACCTTTTGTTGTACTTTTGATGTTTTGAACTTATTTGTACTAATTCTCTTCTATTTAGCTCATTTTAGATATTTAGCTATCATTCTGACCTTTTCTGCTATTCCTCTGCTAATTTCAACTTTTTTTGTGCGTCTTTTTACTGTTTTAATCATTTTATGCTTTCAGCTGCTTTTTGATTATTTTAGCTGTTTTTTGTGTTTTTCACTTTTTAAAGCTAATTTTAAGCTTTTTCAGCTAAATTAACCATTTTGTGATGATTTCAATTTCTTTTGGCTTCATTAAGCAAAAATGCTCTTTTTGTTTCTTTGTGCTAATTTGTGCTATTTTAAGCTTTCAGCTGTTTTTGGTCAATTTGAGCTTTTTTCAGCTAAATTCACCATTTTGTGATGATTTCAGCTTTTTACTGCTTAATTCATCAAACATGCTCTTTATGTTTCTTTGTGCTATTTTAAGCTTTCAGATGTTTGTGTTTTTAGCTACTTTTTAGTTAATTTGAGTTATTTTCAGCTAAATTCACCGTTTTGTGATGATTTCAGCTTTTTACTGCTTAATTCATCAAACATGCTCGTTATGTTTCTTCGTGCTAATTTCAGCTACTATTTTACAGCTATTTTTAGTTTAGTTTAAACTTTTTTAGCTATTCAGCAAAACTTTTTGAACATTTTTACATGAAAATCAAAGTCTGTACTTATTAACTGTCATCTAAATTCAGAATTCTATAAGCTGTTTATATGTTCGTCATGAAAAATAATTCAGTCCAACATTCAGCCAAGTGGTGGTTAAGTTAAAGGATTGTGTACAGAAGCCATTTGATTGCACCTTAGTTTAATCTGGAAACTGAAAGGTACTCAAATCCTTGTCGATCTTCTGCCTTCGCTGCTTCACATCTGAGGCTAAGCCTATTTGTCCTAACAGATTGTGATGAAAGCTCCGGGGTGGTTGACCATGTTGTTTCAGACCCTACATGTAATGACCTGATCAAACATCCTCTGAGCGCTCACGGGCTGACAAGCATCACAACAAATCAGATTTCCCTCCACTTCACTTCTCCGTTTCTGAGTGAAGTGACAGATCTAGCCCAAGTCTGTGATCTGGCTGTCCTCGACGGCGCAGGGAGATCAAAGACGCCACAAACATTTACATAAAGGATTATGTATGAGCTGTAATTAGTGCCTGCTTCAGCAGCAACAACAGAGGGGAAAAAAATATGTTATTTTGGCTGAAAGATGAAATGAAGGAGGTGGTGGGGAGCTTTATAATAACCAGGTCTTAGCTTTAGTGTCAAAATTTTAATTGAGGAAATCCCCAAAGAGAATGTCCAGCGTTTCCAGGAGCACCTGACGTTAAAAAGATAGATTAGGATTAGTCTTATTAAATTTTATTAATGCATTTATGCGCATTCATTTTCTTCAAGATAATTAACGTGTTTTACTTTCACGCCTGGCCTCATAATTTCATATGCCCAAGTGTGCTGCTTCAACC
>NW_013952444.1:1727195-1729802 GCF_001266775.1 Austrofundulus limnaeus
ACCCACCCCACTCCAACTCCTTCCTGTTGGAATGAGTTTTTTTTTTAAGAAAATTAGAGGAAAAACTTATGTAGTTGTCACATTAAGGCATTCACTGTGATTTCTTTTCTACATTCAGGTACAATGTGTTACCATATTTATTACACATGGAATTTTTTATTTATTTTTTCTTCCTGTGGATGTGTCAACTGGCTAAAATGAAATCTTTTTAATGCCTATTCTGCAGCGTGTCATTAGAGGCAATTTCCCTGCCACAAAGAGGGTCAGCTTAGGGAGTCACATTGTGTTTTGTTCTCAGTATTATCTACTGTGGAATAAGATCAGTTTGGAAATTTACTTTTTTAAATCGTTATAAGTACCTGGGCGAGGTGGAAGCTCACCTTACACACTTGTGAAAGGGTACTATCTTCAGCAATTAAACAGGATGCCCTCAGACATGTGCTCCTTATCTCATACTAATGCACTTTAGAGCCCACGTTGTGGAAGAGCTTCCAGGCTTCTCCTCTGGAGGGAGGAGCTGACATTTACTCTAAAATCTCACCTTTGGTTTCTGCCTCTGGATTTATAATATTACCTAAACTTCTTTGCCACTTTTCATAGCCGTTGTGCTCCACCTTCACTCGCCTTCGAGTGGTAACTGTCTGATCGCTGTGGTCATGTTTGCGCTGCATGATGGGATTTTGGATGTTCGCATCGCAAGTCTGCGCTGAGGCCTCTCGTGGCTGCAGACCAGCGGGGCAAGACGTTGGCTGCAGTTGTGGAACGTTCACGTCTTAATTAGCATTTCACCCGAGTTGCTCTGATTCTGTCAGTACCTCATTTCATGAGGAATATTATCCTTTTACATGTTAATAAGTTTTAAAATATTATTTCAATTCATTTGGGAATATAGAAAAAGTTTGCATATCTAACCTGTTACTCTCAGTGGGAAGACTTTGAAGGAGTGTTCTGTACTCATTTGGACTTTTATTCCCCTATAAAAGACCGTGTTGCCTACATACCAAAGAGCTCAGCCTTTGGTTATAAGCAGTCTTTGAATTAGAGGCAAACTTACAGAGAGCTGTTGTAGATTGATGATAGTTTGATTCTAGATCACCAGAACGAGTCTTGGGCTGTTTCATTTCCTGACATTCCTCACAAACTGGGTCCAAAGACAGGCTGAGTTCCACCCCAGTGGGCGAGCATGATGCTAATGCTCCCTAATATCTGGCAGCACGCAGGCTGATACTCAGGGTCAGCAGTAATGAGGTAAACGCTTGAAACACAAACAATTCCTCCGAATAAGCACGCTTCATTAGACAGATCACATTGTGGCGTTGCTCTTTGTCCTCTCTAAGTAGAACAAGTGTTTTTATTTTCTTTTTTTTTTGTGCCAACAAAGCTATGTGAAATTAACCGGAGACTGCTTCGATTTAAAAAACAAAAATACAAAACGGCAATCAAACATTCTGCACTTCCACCACTTCTTAACCAGATTAATCAGTTTGGGTGTTTTCTTTTTAAGAGCTCCACAAGTAAGTAAAGCAAAAGAGGTGCACATTTAACATTACGACAGAGCGTTAGGTCACACAATGGGTTTTATTTATTTTTAAATTACATAAAATGACAAGAAAAAAGTTGTATGAAAATAAAGTCGCAATATTACAAGAATAAAAATCATAAAATTAAGAAAATAAAGTAAAAATATTATGACATTAAAGTCACAATATTACAAATATAATGTTGAAATAATGGGTGAATAAAGTTATAATCAGCCGACATTAAGGCAGATGGAAAGTTATTGTCTGCCTGCCCAAAAACACTTCTTCTGTTCCCAAACAACTGATTACAGATTTGTGTGTCAATCAATCAATCAATCAATCAATCAATCAATCAATCAATCAATCAATCAATCAATCAATCAATCAATCAATCAGTCATCTTACAAGAGTAGATTTACACTCACCGGCCACTTTATTAGGTACACCTGTCCAACTGCTCGTTAACACTTAATTTCTAATCAGCCAATCACATGGCGACAACTCAGTGCATTTAGGCATGTAGACATGGTCAAGACAATTTCCTGCAGTTCAAACCGAGAATCAGTATGGGGAAGAAAGGTGATTTGAGTGCCTTTGAACGTGGCATGGTTGTTGGTGCCAGAAGGGCTGGTCTGAGTATTTCAGAAACTGCTGATCTACTGGGATTTTCACGCACAACCATCTCTAGGGTTTACAGAGAATGGTCCTGTAGTGTCTCTTTCTGGTCTCTCTGGTTCCGTTTCGGTTCGGTTCGGCTGGGCTTGTCAGCTGCTCGACTCTGCTCCCTCTTTGTCTGCTCCCTTCTGCTTCTGGCTGCTGCTGCTTTTGGCTGGTGCTGTCTGCTTCTTCGGTGCTGGGTCGATGAAAACCAGTGGACTTCCTCCTCTGACAAGTCAATAAAACTCTAGGCTAACATTTAAATGACGAAGAGACTATTTCCTCAGTTCTGGACATGTTTATTCAGCGAGAGACCCTAATATGAGTCCCCCCAGCTAGATGTTACGGAGAACTCTGACCCAGAGCGCGTGCCCCGGTCCAACACGCTCGTTCACATTCTCTTAAAGGGCCAGTACACAAAATTCACCAC
>NW_013952444.1:1729812-1732825 GCF_001266775.1 Austrofundulus limnaeus
CTTCCAGCACCTTGTTGAATCTATGCCACGAAGAATTGAGGCAGTTCTGAAGGCAAAAGGGGGTCCAACCCGTTACTAGCGTGGTGTACCTAATAAAGTGGCCGCTGAGTGTATAATGTTACATGAATGAAGTTGTAATACCATGACATTAAAGTGATAATATTTAGGAGTAAAGTCGTTATATTAAGAACTCCTACACATAAAAAACAGTCTTATCACTGTGTTTAAATAAAGAATGATGAGCATCTTGTGAAGTTATACTTTGGTATCGGTTCTACAAATTAGGAAATATTTAATCTTTGAACACATCATTATGAATAGCATGCCTTTGAAATGATTGTACAAATGATATTTGATATGATAAACTGAAGCCATATTGCAATTAATGGCTGCATTGATGGATTTAGTCATATTACACTAACAGTGACCCAAAAGTAATCAGGGACTACTTAATAAACACAGTGACACACATGGCTGTCCACAGCAGGGGTGGAGAAAATGAGAAAATTTGGAACAAATCAGGATTGGAAAATTGACAAGACTTTATTCTTATAATATTATGACTTTTTAAAATTAAAATACAAAAAAAAAACGTATTGTGTAGCCCTAATACTCCATCATAAAATATATATCTACTTGGTAATTTTAAGTCAAACCAAATTGCTATATTTACGCCAAACTTCACAAGGTTTCTTGCACATCCCGGCTGGCATCTGACAGAAATGCCAACTTGTTTTATTGCTTTCCATCTTCTATATGCCTCCACTTCAGCCAATTTCCATTGGGGACGGGATTCAATTTCCCCCAGCCATCACTGAAGCCATTCATATCGTATGTACACACAGCTTGACAGCACTTGATAACAGCTTGACCATGACGTCAATCCCACCTGAGGGGAGATCGAATGAGAAATGGCTGTTTGATGACATGATACCAAACCCATCGGTCAGCTCATAGAGTGAAAACTCTTAAAGGTCCACATAAAGGAAGACACATCAATCATTTATTTCAGTCATTCAGACGTAACTTTCACCTGGTTTTATTCTGTTTTTGTGCACGTGTGTCTTCCCTGTTAACCACCTCAGTTGAAAGCATCTCATCCAACCTTTGATATGAGCACAGTAGAGGAACTCAGCTGTCGCTCTTCCGTGCTCCCTGGGTGTTTTTCCTCACACTGATGTCGCTGAAGCCTGAGGCCACGGCACGGGCCTCTGGAGACGAGGTATCTCCGGTGCGGAGACACATCACCGGAGACAGGGCACTCTTGGGAAGATGGATCCCTCAGTCAGGTGCCGACTGCCATTTACCAGTTTCGCTCTGCTTTGAACTGACATCTCTGTTTTACCAAGTCTCGTGCACTCGTGCAGGGTGAGCGCCCCCCCACTGCTCCGCTGCTGTCACCCTGAACTTATATACAGGAAAACTGCAGGGGAGACCAGAAGTGATAACATGAAGGAAAATACAGAATAGAGTCATCGTATGTACGCTGCAGGTATGCATTTGAGTTGTTTTGACTCGGGATTCTGCAGGAATGCAGCTGCGCTCCTTGAAGGAGGTCAGCCAGGCCAGGTGCTTTTTTATATTTTCAAGTCAGGGGAGCAACACAGATCTGGGGTACCGAGGGAGCGCGGATTGACACGATAACACAGCCGACCAGCTCCCCCGTGCAACCAGGCAGCTCGACCACACAGCTTAATCCTCCCTCCACGAGGGCAAAGCTGAAGCACTCATTTCCCTCCTCGCCCAATCCTCGGTCAAAACAAGGGGGTTTTGTCAGCCATGAGGGCTGCTGCGTCCCTCTCAGTCCCTGCCAACGGAAGTGCCATTACTGCTTGCCAATGCCTAAGGAAAAAAAAAGAATCCCCAATATGCATATTATTCTAATACTAGCCGTCAGTGCCTGGAATTACTTGGCTTGATAGCATAATGAATGCGGTGCCTTGTAGGTTTTTACATAAAGCTGTTTTGCCACTTCGATGAATAATTCATACTATCCCCGAGGCAATGAATCAACTAGGCAAGAACTAAGAAAATTTGCCTCCAATTAGTGTTTATTTATGGCAATAGTGTGCTTTACTCTTAATCCCGATGTCACAATATATATAAATATATAAGCAAAGTAAAGTTTTGCTGACCTCTAAGACCTTGGTGGAACGAATGAGCAGGAAGGAGAAGGGCAAAACAATGAATGACTGTTGGGTGAATCAGACAACCCCCATGTTTCTGCTGTCCCCTTCCCTGTCCCCATATGGGTTATCGGACTCTTTGACTCCTGTCTCAGCCCGCCTGCAGACATCGGAGTCAGTCTCTCAGAGCAGATTGATTTCATCTCACCACACGTGATGTGTAAGGGACTTTGTCGACTGAGGGGATGTGATGTGAGGGGAGGGTTTTGATGCAGCCACCAGTGAGCTAAACCTCTGTCTCCTTGGAGCGTGACCCCACCCCCACCCCAAGTTGCCGCATCTCCTCCGCCGCCACCCTCGGGCCCCTCTTTGCCCAGCGCACTGGCGGCCCGCCCGGACGCGTTGGTAGTCGTTAGCTGCCTCTGGAAACGATGTGGCACGTCGCTCCGATTCGCTGGGACCATTGTCGAAAGTGATCGCTCCTGCCAAGGAGAAGCCCTCGCCGCGGAAAAAAAAAATGGACACTGAGCGGCATTGCGAACAGAGCGATAAAACTGTCAGAGAGAAAATAAACCAGTCTCAGCCTCCAAAGTCTCGCTTCTCAGCAGCAGGACTGCGAAAGCTTTGCAAAACGCCTTTTACAGGAAAGGCATAAAAGCAGTTTCTGCTCCTTCACTTCTGTTACTGGGTTTCCAGTTATCTCTCATCATGGTTTAAAAAAAATCCCCTAAAATGCTTTACTCTTAGAAATTTGCGAGGAGTTGAAAACTGTTTCTCAAGGTCAGTCGGTGGAGACGATATCTCCAGCCGATTCAATAAAAGACAGGCTTGAATGTAGGATGGGTTTTTATATGAATCAGACAAGCTGTCGACAGGAGGATTGGGGG
>NW_013952444.1:1732840-1736825 GCF_001266775.1 Austrofundulus limnaeus
TGCCAGAGATTCACGAGGATAACCATACGGCATCTGCTTTCTGCTTTTCTTCCTTTGTAAAGCTTTGATTGAGAGGAAATATGCTGCTGCGGACGTCTCGTCTAAAGCGCTTTTCATGAGCTCCGAATGGGAAGTTTTTGGAGCTGCAACGAGTCAGACATTGTGTTGAAGTGAAGATAAGGGAGGCCAGGTGACAGACAATGTTTCAGCTTCCTGTGACGGATGGGAGAGGTTTTATTCATGTCTTGATGGTAATTTTTACAATGACAGGTTGAAAAGCAGTGAGACTACCAGTTTAGGCATTAAAAAATGATTTCCTTAAACGTACCTACACAATGGTTTTATGCTCGGTAGAAGGCTTTCTATAAAGCTGTTAATATTAAATATGTATTGTTTTTTTGGATTAAATACACAGTGCCTAGCTTTCAGATGCAATCATAATGTTGCATTGTGTCACAGTATATTTACTTACAAAAGGTCAAGTATTCATTTTAAAAGACATCTAATATTGTGTTTGTATCTGTTTTAGGAGAATTATGTCCATCAGCTGCAAGTAAAAAGTCAGCTGAATGAACTCGCATCATAAAGTTTCGACACAGTAAAGAACTGCTGACTTCAGTAGAGCTACTGCAAGAAAATTTGAAAGAAATACGATAAAAAAAAGGATGTACAGAAGATCTATAAGGGTCCCGTATGTTTTCAGAGAGACAAAAATAGACACATTTGAAGCAAAGATTTGAATATCTCCATTCAGTCATCGCAAAAGTTTGAATACTCTTTTTAAAAAAACTGAATTGTGGAACATTTAGGAGAAACTTTTTTCGTTGGTCTAAAGGCAAACGCGCTGCAATTACAGACATCATGTAAGTTTATCGTGACAAACAGCTAACGAACTTGGCCACAACACGACTGTGGTTGTAAGCAGATTTTCTGATGATAACAGCTGCTGAATTGTAGTCGGCTGTGAGGCAAATCCAGCAGCCATCAAGTATGGTTGGGATCAGACTGAGCTGGAGGACATTACACAGACGAGGCTTCTCCTGCTGCAACCTAACCAGATTAGTCTCTGTAAACTAGATTTAGCTCATTTGCTGTCAATCAGAACTATTCGCTTTAGATTTTACACGACGGCACAAGTGTTAAACTGATTCTCATCGGTTGGTTAGTGTAAGTGCAGTAAAGGTGCAGCAGGAGGATGAATATCCTGGACAGTTTTCTCCTGGTCTCAGATATCTGAGCAGGTTCTCTGCTTCGACAAACTTAATTTAAACGACTGGATCCTTATCAGACACCTGCACAGATTGATGGCAAATTGATGTGTTTAAATCATTAGTTTTGGTTCTGTGTTGTAGATGTAAAGTATAAAGATCATCAGTTACATGACTGATAAACCAAAGGGGCTAGCCTTTTTTCTATCCTTATTGAGGCTTATAAAACAACATACAACTGTGACAGAACACTACATTAGCTAATGTTAACTCTCGACACTGACAGTTTGCTTATATTGTTGCTGTTTTCTCAATCAAACTTAGGCCTGTCGCCATGAGCAATCACATGATAAATTAAAATGAGGTTGATTTTTTTACTGATGCATCTCAGTAATCCAGGTAAAAAATCAAAAAGAAAAAAAAATTGTATAGGTCTTCTGGACGGGTTCTTCTCTAATGAAACGTTTCGTCTCTCCTCCAAGAGACTTCTTCAGTCTGAGAGTTTCAGGCAAAATTCAGGCTTTTAAGCACTGCCTCCATGTGACTGATACTCCCATCACATGGCTATCGTTGACACCTAATTAACACCTATTGTTAACAGTGGGTGGAGTGATACTGGCAATAGCAGCACTGTAGGAGGGGGACAACTGAAAACAGAGGCCTCCACCTCTGTTTAATGATGGACGGTCTTTCTTCACAAAAATGGCTTCTTTTACTCCTCTCTCAAACCAACGTTCCTCTCTATCAAGAATGAGAACATCCTCATCTCTGAAAGAGTGACCGCTGGCCTGTAAATGAGTGAAAACTGCAGAGTTCTGGCCATTAGATGTAGCTCGTCTGTGTTGGGACATTCTTTTGAACAGTGGTTGCTTTATTTATAGGGTTTGTTTATAGGGCTTTGTTATACATCGGGGAAATAAAGCAACCACTGTTCAAAAGAATGTCCCAACACAGACGAGCTACGTCTAATGGCCAGAACTCTGCAGTTTTCACTCATTTACAGGCCAGCGGTCACTCTTTCAGAGATGAGGATGTTCTCATTCTTGATAGAGAGGAACGTTGGTTTGAGAGAGGAGTAAAAGAAGCCATTTTTGTGAAGAAAGACCGTCCATCATTAAACAGAGGTGGAGGCCTCCGTTTTCAGTTGTCCCCCTCCTACAGTGCTGCTATTGCCAATATCACTCCACCCCCTGTTAACAATAGGTGTTAATTAGGTGTCAACGATAGCCATGTGATGTGAGTATCAGTCACATGGAGGCAGTGCTTAAAAGCCTGAATTTTGCCTGAAACTCTCAGACTGAAGAAGTCTCTTGGAGGAGAGACGAAACGTTTCATTAGAGAAGAACCCGTCCAGAAGACCTATACAATTTTTTTCTTTTTGATTTTTTTACATTTGTCTGTTTGTTTTCTTCCAGTCTCCCTCTCTTCTACTCCTTAGCTTCCAGCTGGCAATGCCTCAGGATGTGTTGCTTATTTTTTACGGAGTTATTTATTTTTTACTCTACATAAATTTCGTAAACTTCCATAAACTTCGTAAGCAGCATACAGGTAGCCGTAGTTATTTTATGAAGTCAGAGGAAGACACATAAAGGATGAATTGCACCAGCTTGGACAGAGGAGGTGAGAAGCTGTTTTACAGATTCAGCAGCTCGTGAGTTCAGTTCAGGCATTGTTCAGTTCACGAGATAATAACACGTGGGCACGTGTTAATTATCGCGTGGCCACGTGAAAAAAAATTATTCTATGTTAGTGGACGGGCTCCGTAAATATTGCATTTTAAAACACATATTATAAATCCTCAAAATTTTCCCCTCCCCAGTAGAAAAGTTACATCATGTCACGGGATCATTTCCTCCCTCCCTCCTGCTGCACGTCACGCAGAGCGAAGCATCAACAACCGTAGTTTTTTCACACCCAAGTTGTCGGAGAAAAAAACTTATTTTTTATGTATTATTACCCACAGAGATGATAAAAAAGATGTGGACGTTCGTTCAGTCATAAATCCATCTTCTGCTCTGAAAACGCAGCAGAGAAACAGCGGGTCAGTTCAACAGGCAGAAGCTCAATGTATGGCAGGCAGAAATTACATTTATTTGGCTTCACCACACTTACATTCCAGTTATCTGAAGTTGTTTTATGACAGGACTATGTGCAGGCCCTGTCACACTATAACATTTTAGGCAACTTATGCCAATCTAGAATTTTTTTATGTCTAAATTAATAATTTTACTTGAAATACTGGTTATAACATCCACTTTATTTTGATGTTGAAAATTTGAGAAATGTTTTTGTTTGTTGTTGAAACCGTTTTGCAATAAAACATTCTTTCATACTTTTATGTTCATTTGCACTACAGCAAAAATGCTGGGTTTGATTATGATTACAGTTTTCTGCAAAATAAATGCTCTCAAAATTACATTACCTTTTGCTTTTTATGATAAATTTTTACCACGATATATACCGTTACCGTGAAGGGATTCAATTTATACCGTGATATGAATTTGAGGTCATACCACCCAGCCCTACAGTCCACCCATTCTGTCCAATTGGGAAAACTAAAACTGTTTCGTGCAAAATTGTAGAGGTTTCGTCTGTAACGTTTATCCCACCTGGATGATATTTAAGACAAATAGTTTTTACAATCCGAGAACAGATTCAAAGGTTTGACAGAGCTCACTGGTTATACCTTGAAGGCTTTCTTGTAATAGAATCGACTTCATCCAAACAAGTTGTGTTGAATTTACTGATAAAGTGGAGCTAAATTAACTTTGTGTGAA
>NW_013952444.1:1737910-1739394 GCF_001266775.1 Austrofundulus limnaeus
CCCCCCCCCCTCACTGTTTTCAGCAGTTTACTGTCAAAGCGAGTCTTTCAGTTGTGGAGCAGAAAGCTTGTTGACTTATTTCAGTGTCCTCATGTCATCTTCCATGCTACGGGGATGATGAGATTCTGTTATGAGTCATGAATTACTGTGCTATCATGTCTTCTCTTGAAATTTCAGGCAAGACAGCTCTTGTCACAAGCCATTGTGGGCCGTTCCATCAGGCTCATGTCTAAGTGCCTGTGTTGTGTTCTCAGCCAGTAATTAGCCACAGCCCTACAACCTCGATAACGCAATTACATATGTGGCTGCTTCTTTCCCTCACACCCACAGCACTAATGAATGAACTGCAGGTTAATGAAATGTGTGTGCGAACCAGGAGATGCCTCCTGAAAAAAAAAAGTTGCACACATCGAATTCATTAGGAGCGAAAGCTGAAGGCACAATCTCACACAAGCACTCTGGTACTAAACTCACCGCTCTCTGTTCTGCTTCCCACCGTAATCATTTTAAATTTAAGCTTGTGAATGGCAAAATGAGGCAGGGATTGTTAATTTTATGCACAAGATATATAAGTCGTTTTATGCGCGCGTGTTTCTGGGAGTGCAGCTGAGCGTTAAGGTTTTCTGTTTAACGAACAAATGTGTTCCAGGTGCTGATTATCATCATGTTTGGATTTCTCATTTAGAAGTTTGGAAAGTTTTCCAACTCCCAATCTGTTGAGTGAGTTTGTGTTTTGTTTTGTTTTTTCAGATATGATTGCTATTGAGTATCCATATGGTTGATTTCCAGCACCAGAATGTTAAACAAAAGTTTCCATTTTATTTTACTCCATAAAACTCTTTTGAATACTTGCTGCAGAGGTAAATTTAGAGGGTTCCCTCCCCCTGTAATGTCAGGTCAGCTCTACAGATGGTCATGCTGTAAAACTCCTTGTTGGTTTACCACTTAAACATCTGGTGTTGGAGTAATAAGCATCGCAGCTCCAGCAGTGGACCGTATTTTGCATGTTCTTTCTCACATTCATCGCACCATATGGAACAAGGCCACTCAAGGTGAAGTTTAAAGCTTCCTGATACATTTAAGCAGGAAATAACATCTTGGGTATTTTTTCAATTTAAACCAAAAATCATATTAAAATCTCAGCTATTCGCACAACAATGAAGGAATGTGAATTCCTGTCTCCAATCTGTGTTTTCTTACCTGCAAACGGTGCCTGTGACCATCTGTGGGTTGTGTACCTGTTGAGATGCTGCACACTTTTGTTTTCTTCTTCCTGTGAGTGTCTGGCTGGATCCGCAGACAAACAGAGGTGGATGACAAATCGTATATAAAAACAAAGGACATGCGGTGACTGCTGAGCTACAGATGGTTGGAAAACACATCAATATCCACTTCCTAACTTAACAACAGTTTGTGCCTCTCATGGATTATTATGCTTTTTAAATATCTATCTATCCATCTATATATATATATATATATATATA
>NW_013952444.1:1741327-1753880 GCF_001266775.1 Austrofundulus limnaeus
GAGTTGCCGCCATGTGATTGGCTGATTAGAAATTAAGTGTTAACGAGCAGTTGGACAGGTGTACCTAATAAAGTGGCCGGTGAGTGTATAATCAATTAAATAAAGAAAAAAACATTCAATAAATCACCATTGCTTGGGTTTATATACATTTTTATGTTTTACGTGTTAGACGTCGAGTTATGCATTAATTTTTTCTGGTTTTCTGAAGGTTTCATTCATAATGCAACAGATAAATCATTTTGTCACTAAAATGCCTGTGACACGAACATTCTTCAAAACAAAAAAAAAATCAAAGAAAACATCTTTTGTATTTTAGAAAATTATGATAATATACACGATTTTACACATTTTGTGTACACAACTGACATATTTTCTTTTGAATTTGACCAAGCTAAAATGTAACAGGAAGTGACATCAGGAGGGGATTATTTAAGAAAAGGGAACTCCCTTTTTTTATTGAAAGAATGTTATTTGGACCCTGACTCCTTCATCTGCCCCTGAAAGTGACTCAGAATGATAAGAAAAACCCATCAAATTCTTCTCTAGCACTGCTCTGTTCACAAGAAGACATTACCCTCCTGACATCACTTCCTATTTGCTAATATTTCATCGGTTGTTCATCTCAGCGGAACGATTTTTTAAATTTATTTATTTATTTATTTTTTGCAATATGTTATCAGTTATCATTCCATTAATTCTTTCACATTTATGGCAAAAAATTTGATGTCAAATGCACTTCCAGTTAATGATGCAACATAGGTTCTCCGTAGGACAGTTTTTATAAATGTCCATTCATGATTTAAAAATGGCCGCCGTTTTTTGAGATGGTTTTATATAACAATTTAAGCAGAAGCAGAGAGTCCATCTGAATGAGGCTGAGAAACGGTGCGCAAAGGAAAGTATTCTGCACAGTAGTGCTTGGCGATACGACCCAAATTTTATTTCACGGTATTTTCAACAATTATACCGGTGTCATGGTATTTGACGGTATTTTTCCTTTTTATCATAGTTCATCTGATAGTAAAATGTAAAAACATTGCTGATTGATTAGCAAACCACAGTGATGTAGCTCTGTCTGTGTCTCTGTTTCTGTCCTCTACATGTCTTTTTTTCTCTGCCTGGTTGAAGACAGTAGTCACACATTTGGTCCGGTCGGTAAGGACTGAGCAAAGATCATTATTGGTTCTATCATTTTATGTTATTTAATAAAGCCTAACAGGACAACTCAGCCTCCATGCACCAGTCAACTAAACCCCAGCCAGTACAAAACTACTTCCCTCGGGCTTTTCACAATAGAAGCACATTAACTTGACTTGTTGCTACTGTAACCCAGCAACGGATAAGCCGCAGGAAATGGATGAAAACATCGCAAACAAAGTCAAATAAAAAGCAACACAAACAGCCTCATCTACCATCAAACAACTTTTACCCATTTATAAATACATTTCTTTATATTCGAGACAAACATTTTATTATCAATCACTTTTAATTCCTGTTTTTTTTTCCTGAAAATAACCCAACATTTTGTTTCATGACCCACAATGGAGTCCAAATCATAACTTTTAAAACCACTGATTCACCTCATGTCTTTACTAAACAGTATTTTAAGAGTGATGATGATGATGATGATGATGATGAACAGGAAAGTCTTCTGTATGATTTACTTCACTTACGTTCAGTTTAGACAAGTGTTCCTGTTAATTTGTCTCCTGTGATTTTTCAGATCTTCGGGTTTTTATATTTGATGAATTTCTGTGAACCTTCTGTCACATCTACAGTTAGATGAACTTTAATATAGGCCTATGTTTAGATAAATCTATTACTGTCATGAGAGTCTGTCATGTGGATTATCTTTCATTTTTCTGAAACAGCAACAGGTAATCTAACCTTGATTGAACCTGCTGTTCAGAACTTTGTATGAAATGAAAAGATGTCATTGCTTTTATCATCAGTGACTCATAAAAACGTTTGAATAATTTCCTTTGACATGAGTGCTATTAAATGCTTTTTTTCCCCTCTTCTGTCTTTAATCCTTGTCTTCCAGTTTTTTCCTGCTGAAACTGATGGCAGTGACAGGCCTCGCAGCTCTTGTATTTTGCCTCTCTTGATTTCCTTGACACTTCTGAGACCGTGTCAAAATAGCCCGAACATGGCAGCGAGTGCTGCGGCGTTGGGGTGTGAAAAAAGCCTTTGGCAGCTCCTCTTGTTTTTATGATTGATTCGGTTCCTGCAGCCAACCCGATTTAGGTCCAAAGGCCTGTGGGACGGTCAGCAGAGCAGACGGCTCAAAGTGATGTTTGACCGGATGAGACGGTTTTTCTCAATTGTGGTCTGATATTGAACATTATGACCTCTGTGGTCAACCTGATGGCAGCTTTTCTTTAAAAAGACTGATTGACAGATAGACAGATGAGTAAAAGTTGATGTAAAA
This sequence comes from Austrofundulus limnaeus, assembly GCF_001266775.1. Taxonomy (NCBI): domain Eukaryota; kingdom Metazoa; phylum Chordata; class Actinopteri; order Cyprinodontiformes; family Rivulidae; genus Austrofundulus; species Austrofundulus limnaeus. The sequence continues at coordinate 1,743,759 of NW_013952444.1, forward strand.
AACTTTGTTGTCAAACTATTTTAGCAGGTTTTTGCAGCGGTCATGTTTGTTATTAATTTGAAAATAATTGTTGATAACTGATGATATTAAATTCAAGCTGAGACGATATGGAGTTGGTTTTATGCCTTTATTTGAGAAAAACTTTATTGATTTTTAAAGCAAAAATATGGTGTTTTTAGAAAAACCTTTTTTATTTATTGATAATATGTAGTTTCTCTTCTTTATTTAATATTATTTAGCATATTGTACAGAAATAGACGATTCAATCAACTTCTTTTTCTGGTGTTTTTGTGGTTTAAACTTAATTGACCTTATCATTGAAACACATTTAATTCAAAACAAACGTTTCCATTTGGTCATTTCCATTTACTCTTTGAAATTCTTTAAAGGAGACATATTCTGATTTAAAATCCTACTTTTTCACATGGAAGTCCTTCAGTTGGGGTCTATATAAAGTGGAACTGCAATGCTTTGGTCTGAATTCCTCCTTATTGTAACTCTACAAGCCTCTCTTTCACCCCTTTTCTGAGGCAAGTCTCAGATCAACTCATTTTGAGGCTGTCTCGTCAAGCCCCGCCCCCCTCCAGCTTCCAGACCGGTTGTTATGGCCGGCTCACAGCCACAACAAAACAAGGAGACGAAGCGGCGTAAAATGTCAAAAACTAAACGTTTATTTACGAAAATAAACTAAGGTTAAAGCAAAATATTAAGTTTGATGCCCAGTCGATGAGCCCCGTTGCGCGCCATGCCATTCCACGCCATGCCATTCCATGCCACGCTTGCTGAAGAACCTGGTGGAGGAAAAAGAGGAAGAGGAGGAGCCCACACCAGCATCCGCGCCGACGTCCTCACCCACGTCTGCGGACGCCTCTCTCTCTCATCTGAGACAGGTAGTCTCTTATAACTGGCGCTCCTGATCCACAACACCTGTGCAAAAGAAAAAGAGGGCAGGCGCACCACCACACACACAACCCCGCCTACCAGGCCCGGGGCCGTATCACGGTCCATTCTAGTTTGACAGAGAGGTTCACGACTATAGTGGTGCAGGGACTTATTATTTACAAATTAATTAAAATACATCAACAAAAAGTAAGAAAATAGAGAAAACTTGTCACAAGCTACGTTTCGATTGACCATGAAAATGCGCACATTAGAATTTCGAAAATAAATTTGCTCGTTGGAACCACGTCAATTTAAAAAAAATGTTTTCCGACAAAATGTTTTTTCATCAGGATGAGGTGGTTTTTCGGCCGTGTCAAAATTGGTGTATTTCGCAAAACTGCAATGGAAACACTTTTTTTGCATCACGGGAGTCACGTGATCAACATTTGTATGTTTCTACTGGGGAAAAAGACGACGACGAAGAAGATAACAGGAAGTAGAAGTCGTAGTAAAATCACAGAAGTTGTAAAATAAAGCATTAAACTCACCAACTACAATTTCCCAAAAAACACAGCATACGTAGCCGCTACCAAGCCTTGTCGCTGGAAAGTCTCGATAAAAGACGCTGACGTCTCCTCTGATGATGAGCGCTAGTGTCGCGGTAGCAACATGCTATGTGTTTACATCCATTGTCGCCATGTTTGTAATGACTTATCACGAGAACAAACGTATTCATGTGCGACTTTAATAGCATTTCTTATTTAATGGAAACTCCGCAGTTGCGAAACTGTTTTTCGACATTAACAGAATATCGACAAAGTTTTGCGCACATTTGCAATGGAAACGCAGCTACTGTCTGCCTTTTCTGCCTTCGTTTTCTAGTGTTTCTGTGTTCCCCTATCTCTGCCCTGCTGTCATTCCTCCTGCCCCACCCAAGCTCACCTGTTTCCTCTTGTGTTTCCTCCAGGTGTTTGTTGTTGTCTGATTAAGTTCTGCCTTTATTTTCTGTGTTCTGTCCTCTGTACCTTGTCGGATCATTGCACTGTTTTACCCAGCCTGTGTGGTGTCTCCTGTGTGAGTCGTGTTCCTGTTCTCCTTGAGATCTTGTGAGTTTTTTTGAGCTGCACTGCCAACCTTTTTGTTTGTTCATTAAAGCTTTTTGTTACTCTTTTTGGATTTCACCTGTGCCCTGGGTCATTTCTGCCAGAAACCTCACAAAACTAAATGGGTTAAAAAAATACGACACAAATAGAATATGAAAATATCTTTGCAGCACCGGGAGAGACTAAATTCAAATTTTTTGCGCTCCTAGAGACTCCAAGTGCACAACAGAATGTATTTAACAGCTAAAACAGTGGATTTTACATGATGTGCCTCCTTTAAAAGCACTTTTAAAGCGCTGACATCTTTCAGACATACCTGAAGATATCAGAGTTGTACTTTTATTTGGCATTTATTGAGATTAAACAGGAAGAGGAAGAGTCCGCATGTAAAGCAGGATGGTTTTGTGAAACCTTGTGGCAGCCGTAAAGAAATTTAAACACGAGGGTTTTTGAGCGAACTGAATTTCTTATAAATTTAATGTCATGTTTTTTGTGTTTTTGATGTCCGTTCAATTCGTCCACCGTGCTGCTGCTCTGGTTTGGACCGTTTTGTTAGAAATCAGATTATGTGCTTAATTCCAACTCATTAAATTCATCATTTTATTGATGTAGTAAAAAAAAAAAACTGCTGCAACGTACTGCAGAGCACCGTGCTGCTTGTTCAGTTGCTTCAATCAAATCAGTTCAGTGTTGTACCTTCAATGACCTCTTTGGGCTTCTGTAGTTTCGCTTCAATCTGCAAATCTCCCCATTCGCCGTGCTCACTTGGCTTCCTTCCACACGGGGCATCGTCCGCTCTACATCTCCTCTGTCAGCTCAGAATGTGCCTGCGCCGTGACTTTATACCAACCTGTCACCCTGTTAATGAAAGCCGCGGCGCAAGAAGAGATCAGAGACGCTCTCGGCCCCGAGAAATCTTTCTTTCTGCTCCGGATTAATGCCTGCAATCACTCACCTGGACGGAAGGTCGTAATATTCTCCTGCAGGGGGAGGGGGGGGGACAATAGAGAGAAGGTGGACCCTGAAGGTCTCCTGGAAGGAACGCCCCGCAGGGGGGCTCGAGCCTCATCTGAAACATTTAAAGGTTCCGCTGTGGCGCGTGAGGTTTTGATAGAACACTTAAATCAGAATATAGGTCAGGCGCGGTCCTGCGATAAATATATTTAAAGTTTAATAACATTAACGGGCGAGGGAATTCCTCTGCATCCGTGACTCGTTTGTGCCACTCGCCTGTCTGAACCCATAACAAATCAGCCGAAGAGTTTCATTTGTTATGCGTTATTATCTTGCTCTGAATATGTGACCTGCGTTTTATTCTCAGATCACTGCGAGGTTAACGTCAGCAGCAGTAGGCAGCGTCGTCTCGTTCCGTTGTTTTAAACATCAGTTATATTTTAATTAGATATACATGTTTGGTTAATATTGTAAAAATAGGTAAATACTCTCCAGAAGTTTATGGAGCTGGATTTGTTTTGTTACCCGAGATCACAATCCCAAACATCAGATCTGCACCAAGCCAAGCTCACTGGATTAAAATTTAATGTTTTGGGAGACATGCCTCCTCCTCCTTTTTTATTTATTTATTTTTTACTTTTTCTGACTTGAACAGATCAACACCTCTCTGATAAATCTGCACAGGAAATAAATGGCCACGTCCAGCCGCCTGAGCGCAAAACGTCTCTGTCCAAAGGTAACCAAACCCTGCAGCGGGCCTGTCTTAAGTTCATGTATTAATACATTACATTCATTTCTTTAATTCTTACAAAAGCCATTGTGGCGTTGCCAGGCAACCGGCACAGACTCCAGGAAATCACTGTTGGAAAGGCTGTTTTAGCAGGAGCACAAAGAAACATCTCCACTAAAATGATTAACTATTCCTTGTAAAGGATCGAGCTCAGGGAGCGACTTAAATAAAACACAGAAAAGAAAAAAAACGTTTCTTTTTTAACCTTCAGCATCATGAAGTGCTGTCAGATATTTGTGATTTTTAATGATGATTAGGAATGTTAGTATAACTTATTAACTACAAGGGCAAGAATTATGACACGTATCACGACACAGGAATCACAATATCGCAATACTATAAGCAAGGCAATTTAATGCCTTTTTTTCTCCAAAAGATTTGAATTTAAAAAAAAAAACTCTGTATAAAGAGCACACCATGCTCTGCATTAAATCTGATTAAATTCAGTTTATTTTTATGCAATCAGAAGAGCACTGGACAATGAGAACTATTTGTATTTCACATTACTTCTTACAGCCATTAAACCTTAATTAAAAATCAAAATGGAGCTTTTGAGATTCGATATTAGGAAATTAATTATATTGATATTTTCTTATAAACCCTATGAACTGTCTGCTTTTTTAACATATCAAACAGGTGAACACTGAAAAAAGTAGTGCAGTTATCAGTGATGTGATGATTGAACTTAATTGGTTTATGAATAAACACCAGGAGGCAGATGTATAAAGATTATAAATTAATATAATCTTGTTTAGTTGTTCCATTGACTCCCTGTGTTTTTGTCTGTCCAGTGTTTTCAGCCTTCACTTCCTGGTTCTGCCCCGCCCACTTACACATGCTCCCACTTGTCATTTTGCGCAGGTGTTTCCACTCGTCTCATCAGTCCAGTTTTTACGTCACCCTCAGTTTGGCTGTTTTTTGAGCTTCATGTCTCTCCTTCCCATGCCCTTTCTTTAGTTGTTGTTGTTGTCAGCGTATTTGTTTTCTCTGATGCAGACAGATCACAGGCCGCAGACCAACTATTAGCATAGGTGCTAACTTTACAATAAAAAGGCCACGTTAAAGCTGATGCTGTTGGGATTGTGGTTATCATTTGAACCTTGCACACAAATCACAATTTCAAAGTCATCATGATAATAAAAATGTTTTTTTTTCAATACAGTAAGCTTGTTCATATTAATAATAAAAAAATGAACTCCACGGCTGCAATTTTATCAAGTTATTTAGCCTAAAATGAAGAAGCAACTGGTTTTTTATTAGTCACCCATGAGAATATTTTTTTATTTAGTAGTTTTTACTACAAACCCATGAGCTGAACAGATCTTGAGGTAAAGTAGCTGTAGAATAACGTTATTTCAAACACAACTGACAACAAACTAAAAGCACCAGATTAGATGTAAAGTGTATTTATATTTTTATCTAACTGGGATCAGACAATGTCACCCTGTAGGACAGAACACGTCTCAAAGACGAACTCCCTTCATTTACCTATAACTCTTGTCTAATGTGGTTGTGATGATATTTGACTCCCTGCCTCAGTAATTAGAAAAATCTTTTTATGTCAATAGAACTGTGATAATAGGCAGCATTATTTGACACAGAGGAAATTAACTGCCTTGTAATTTGCAAAAGTGGCTTTAGGCTACAGAAGTATAAAATCAGGCAGATGATAGAATGTGGGCTGATTCACACGGAGGAGAAATGTCACGATGGAAGCTGCTGGTGGTCGGTTATTCTAATGATGTTTTCTGTTAAAATGTCACCGAAAGAGGCCAGGCTGTAAAACAGGAGATCAAGAAATGGAGATGATTAGCTGTGGCGGCCATCTTGAATCGGTTCGACTCCAAATAACGAATGCTTAAAGGGGACCGAATATGCAAAATTCCCTTTTTAAAGGTTTTTTTTTACTCAACTTTGGGTATGTACTTCTTTAAAAAACAGTCCTAGGACCAAAAAATGCACCAAGGGGCATATTTACTGTAAGTAAATGTATTTTTAATGTGTATTAACGACAAGTTTTATACTTCCGTCATTTTGTGATGTCACAAGCCGTACGACAACCAACCAGAACCTGCGTTCAGCCCCTTACCTAGCAACCCCCGGGTGAGACTCCTCTTCCTCAGTATAAAAAGCCGTCACTTTGTTGTTGCGCAATGAGCAGCTTATTTCACAACAAGCCTCCACTAGGGCAATGGGTAGAGTGTTGGACCAGTGAGTGGGAGACCAGGGCTTGAGACTGGTATGGACATAATTTAATTATTTATTTATTTTCATTCGTCATGATCATGTTTTCTCATGTAGCTCTATTGTTTAGCTTATTAAAGCCTTGTTAAAACCTATTTGTTCGAGTTTCTGAGGTATTTTGACCGCTGCTGCTCCCTGCTCTGGTAACAGCATGCAGAGTGAGCGCAGAGCAGAGGATGGAGAGGGAAAAAAGAAGCTGCGACCGACTCTTCCTCTGGGTGTCATATGGTTGTACAACGGAGCTTCTGCTATTATTAGCCATGCTAAGGTAAACGCTGGCTTTGGAGGGCGGAGTTAATCTCAACAGATTTTTGGAGGGCGTTACCAACAGAGCTCATYAACATAAACAGCTCTTCTGAACAGAAGTCAGAGCTGGCAGAACTAGAAAATGGGAAATTTTATTATCTGAGAATTATTTTGTGCATTAAATTGAACGAACATGGTCTGGATAGCCCACAGACATACCATAAAAATTTCTAGGACCCACAATTGGTCTCCTTTAAATTTTAAAGGACAATCTTGAACTGAGGATATATTTTGGGGATGACTCTCAGCTACAACCACAGCAGATTTTAGCTCCTTTTCTTTAAAACTGACAAAGTATGAGCTCAGTTAGCTTTGCTTATTTATATTTGCTAATTTTCATTAAATGCAGACATCTTTTTAGCATTAGATGTCTGCAAAACTTTCACTTATCGAACAATTTCAGCTCAGTTTAAACTTAGATGCTTTGAAACGCCTCTTCAACCTAAACATGCTTCCTTGGCAAACACAGGAACTGTGAAGTAAATCTGGACGCAGGTCTCACTCGCCTCTTCCCTCCACGCTGCAGCTCCTCGTGACCCAGAAGGAACAAGCCGGGCTCGCCTCGCTTTTTCTTTCAGGCGTCTGATTTATGAGGATTCTGCAGAGAAACAAAGGCTCGGAGTTTGTTTGAAGCATACAGGTGAACACGCAGAGATGGCACTTTAAAAAAATAAAAAAACCTCCCACTGGGACTGAAATCTCTTGAGCCACACCTGTCAGCGCAGAGCTCAGATCCTCAACCTTTCACCCGCGCCGTCATCCGCCGCCCAGCTGCTCCGCCGTCCCCGATCGGGCCGTCCTGATCTGGACGTGATTAAACCGCTGACGAGGTGTCGTGAAGCGAAGGAGCAAAGTGACGTTTTCTGGTCAAGCTGATAATTCTGCTGCGTTCTGAAAAGCGTCGCCAGGTGACCCAGATTTTGTCTCCTCCTCAACAGGGATTGATTCAACCTCTTTGTTTTTTTTTTTTCTAATTTGCTGCAGCGGTTTTCCGATACTTTGACGTTCCACCTTGAGTCGTTTCCTTCCTCCACGAATAAAACAGGCGTTTTGTTCCAGTTCTGAAAAAAACCCAACAAAGTGTGTTAATGTTCTTGTTTATTTCATGATCAAACATAATCACTCTCTTCTCTGGAGGAGAGCTCCCTTTGGACTAATTTCTGGCATTGTTACTTGCATGTTTGACAAATTAGACACTGAGAGACTTGGTGAGAGGAGGCAGGGACTGCCAGGGCTGACATTAGCATCTTATCTTTTTTTTCTTACAGTTCAAGCAGAATTTATTTATTTATTTATTTGTTTATTTATTTATTTATTTGAGGACTGAAGCAGTTCAGATTAGAGTTTTACCACTTAAAGGCATTTTTAGTAGAAAATGAGTGATAATAGTATTCATTTTTTATGTGAATGTTTTGTCTGTCTGTTAGCAAAATATCTTATGAACCACTGGGCATATTTTAGTGAAATTTTCACAAAGTAAACCCTGGATGTACATCTTCAACTCATTAAAATTTAGAGGCAACCCAATTGAAAATGGCTGCCAAAACAAATCTACTTCAAAAAACACGAAGATGGCTACGACTCAGTAAATTCTACAGATATTGAGCTAAAATTGGTGTGGTGGTAGTAGCTGTTAGTCATCACTAAAACACTGTGAGTTCTAACAAATCATGCAAGGGGTTTCTTTAAAACTTTGTCATAAAATGAGGGAGTCAACCTTGTCGGTCTGTTAGCAAAATATCTCATTAGGCTATGAGTGGATTTCAATGAAACTGTCAGAAAGGTGTAGGTGGATGTACATCTGCAGCTGATTAAAATTTTGAGTCAGTTTGACTCAAGGTGGCTGCCGCAGCACATTGAAATACAAAAACATAAAAGTAGACATGCCTAAGTGAATTTTAGAGACACTGAGCTAAAATTTGGTGTGATAGTAGCTGAGAGTAATCCACGTCAGAGAGCACTAACAGATCGTTTGAGAGCTGTGTTTAAAACTTTTGGTGATGTGTGATTTGCTGGTTTTATTTGTTTTTGTTGGCACAGACTGAGCTCTTAAACCTTCTTTTCTTCCCTGTCCAAGCTTGGATCTATTTTTAACTGGAAATCATGGAGTTTTCAGTTCGCTTATATTGTCTTTCATTGATTGAGGCTTTGGCAAATGGCCTGCCTTCTGCTTGAATCAGATGTGAAACCAACCTGAAGGAACTTTTAATTTCCACCTCCGCAGAACTGAGCTGAAACGAGGAATCAGCAGCAGCGGATTCCCATCGACAAAAAAAAAAAAGGCAGAATGCTTCCTTTTTCTTTAGGCGTTTGACAAATAAAGCAGCCTAACCTCACAGATCAAAATGCGTCTTCTCATTTGCAGCTTTAACTTCCATAATAGACAAACAGTCGTTTTATTAAAGCACCTCCTCTGCTCAGGCACCGTATCGTTCCTCGGGGCGTGCTGAACGCCAGGAAATGGGAGCCAAACAAGCCTATTTCTCTCTGTCAGGCATTAAGCTGAACGGGAAACAGCATCATTTTCTCTTTCTGCAGGGCAGAGGAGCTGAGACAGACGTACTGCAGCTCTGTCTGTTTGCACAGCTCCCAGTGAGGATGCTGGGAGCAACAGGAGCGGGAGACATTGTTAACCAGTCTTGTTGCTGTCAACTAAGAGTCACCGAAAGACACACAGTGTGTAAACTAAACATCCAGTAAAGCAGGCGGGTTTCTAATTGGACTGAATCCTCCTGAAGATTTAGCTAGTGGTTAAAGGCCTGGCACTCATCTCACTCACTGAATTTCATTCGACAGAAGATCATCTTTTGTTGTCAGAGTTGTAGTCAAACCCTGATAACTTTATGCACCACCTCATCAGTTAGCCTTGGTGGCCATTTTTAAATAGTGTGGCTCCAAAGCTTAATAAGTTATAGAGTTACAGCCAATGATTGAGATCTGTTGCTAACTGGTGAGTTAAAACCAATTTTTGAGACGATACATTTTCCTTTCGTACATCTCATTCACAATTTTTGTGCTGTTTCATCAAAACGTTCAGCTCCATCCGGACATTTTAGCTATGACTTTTGGTACTTACGCATTGTGTACTTTTTAAGATTTTTAGCTTTTTTTTATTTTGGACTTTTTTTTTCCTCACTGAAAATGAATGGTGCTGTCTTCAACATCCTTAAAACCCTTTATACTAATTTCAGTTTCCTTCAGCTTCTATTTGGCTGATTTTAGCTTTTTTCTGATTTTCTAGCTGTCGTCCTGACCTTTATTCTATTCCCTTTTTTTTACTTCTTTCAGTTTCTTTCTGACCGTTTAAGATTTTCACGTGTCTTCTAACAGTTTCTTCAAATATCAGCTGTTATGTGTCTTTAGCTAATTTGAGATTTTTCAGATAATTTCCCCTTTTTCTGATCATTTCTGCTTCTTACTGCTTACTAAAGGGTTCGACACACGGGAGGCGACGTCGCTCGCTCTCCATTCATTTCCTATGGAGCCTGTGCGGTGAGGCGACAATCGCTCGCCCTCCTCCAGCTAAGCGACCGGCGAAAATAGTGCATGTGAAATTTCGCGCTGCTACACGTAGACGTGCACACGCGAGCTTGCGACGCGACATATGAAAGTTGAAAAATGTTCAACTTTTGTCGCTGTCGCTTAGCGTACAACCAATCAGCGAGGGTTTCATTGACTGACCAATGAGAGGAGAGTATGCTACACACTGCAGTTAGCTAACACTTTCACCAAGTGATTACTAAAAAGATTTGTGGGAATTTATTGGCACCAGGGTGAAGTTTATGGTAATTTTTCTTTATATAATTGAATCTTGGTGTGTGTTTGTTTTTCAATATCATTAAC
>NW_013952444.1:1759985-1761177 GCF_001266775.1 Austrofundulus limnaeus
CATTAGCACCTCTAGTAATATATTTACTGAGAAAAATGGTGACATGTTCAATACTTATTTTACCCGCTGTACACACACAGCTGTGTCCAGCTATCTACAGTACATGGGGATATTCCACTGACTTTCATTAATATTAATTTCTGCAGCCTAACCCTGACCCCTAACCTCACAGGTACAAACCGGACCCTAAACCAAACCTAAACTCAGTTCACACATTGGTCCTAAACCTAAACCCCATCCCATCAATGGCATTTCCCCCCATATGTACCAGCTCGTCCCCACATGTTGGTGTGTAGAGTAAAAATGGCTCTCATGTGGTAGGAAATACACACCCACACTCACAGGAGCACAGACAAGAACATTATTGTCCGCCTTGGCTTTTTATAGTTGGCTGATAATAATAATAATAAAAAAATCTGCTAAGTTATCCCCACAAGACCCTGCCATACGGAGCTGACGCTCATTTTTATTACTTAAAGGGAAACGACAATAAGGACCCTCGGTGTCTCCGAGTTCGAATCCATATTCATCTTAATTGGTGCCTGGCAGGTTGTGCGGAATGGAGACGGATCTGAAGTCATTTACTGGAAGTTCCTGACAGGCGCAGTGGAGGAGAATGTGAAACACACAAATCCAGCATCATCTGTCAAAATTTAGCATATCTAAGGAGACGGCTGCCTGTCGCCTCCCATGTACATCTAAGCGCGCACAGGGGCGTGTTTGATCAGGAGCTGTGGTGCAGCCCTGATGTGAAGCACACTCATCATGGTGATATTTGCTTGACAAAACAAAAAGGAAGAAAATAAGTCCTGTAAAGACAACGTTGTTTTTATATTTAGAGGATTTTCAGCTAAACGTGATGCTAAGTAAGGAGCGATAATAACTGTTAGTCATCAGTGGATGTTCATCAACAAGGAGCTAATCTGATAATCAGTCTGAGAAAACACAAAAATTACTTTAATTCAGTCATTTTTTAAAATGATACAGATCATAAATATTATATGTGAGTAGCTTGGAATTATTCCCAAGCTACGGAGCCCGCCGGGGGTCAGTGGTGAAAAAAGAAAAACAGCCGCCGGAAATCCGTGCGCACGGATTGCTAAACTGAGAGCACAGATTAGTAATCCGTGCGCACGGATTACTAATCTGTGCTCTCAGTTTTTGCAATCTGTGCGCACGGATTACTAAACTG
>NW_013952444.1:1761652-1766051 GCF_001266775.1 Austrofundulus limnaeus
TATATATATATGTATTGTGGATCTCTGACAGCAGAACTTCAATCTCCAAACTCGTAAAGTTCTTCTTTTTTACTGTTGTTTTCATGAATGGACACTTCCTGGTATGTGGGGCAGGAAACATAGCCTTATATGGTGTTTTTGGGGTGGTAATTTTGCTAATCTCCTCTAGCGTGCACGAGCAGCTGAATACGAACAGGTGAGATTTACGCAGCTCATTTACACACTTTTCCTGAAGATAGAAGAGTTTGTTGAATCTGACGTGACATGTTCGTACGAACCCTTCGTACGAACAAAAGTAAGAGAAATTTAGGATAAGAATGAAAACATGTTCATGAGGCCCATTGAGCTCAGGTTTGGTGTGGTAGTAGCTGAGAGTCTTCTACAACAAATAAACTGAGTGTTTCAACTTGTGAGAAAGCATTTGGCTACAAGCAGAGGGTCTACATTCCTTCAAAGATGAATCGGTCTTTAATTTAATAATTCCTTTGCGCTCAGTGTTCTGAAACTAAATAATCGTCGCTTATTCTAACTTCAGAATGCAACGCTCACTCTTTTTATGTTTTTTTCTTTTTTTTTGGTCCTGATTTAGCTTTTGTCACGCTCGACTCTGTTTGTCGGTTCTGCTTTGCAGAGCGCCGCTGACGAGCACGTGGCTCAGCCGGGAGGAGATTATCGGTGGAAATCTTCACTCGAACTTCTTTATTTCCCCCCCGAATCGATGTGGCGAACAGCAAGACGTGATTGATAATGATATTGAGATTGATCGTCTAAATCCCTTCCCACAGTTCAAAGTCCCCGAACAGAGAGCACACTCGTGCAGTCCGGTGCAGAGATAGACGTTGGCAGCAGATGCCGATAGATAAGTGAAATAGGGCCAGACTGAGAAGGCCTATCAGTCCCTAAGGGGCTTAGCCGCAGGATTCTGCAGCTCTAAACGGGCCGTGGTGGAGGGAGATAGTCCACATCGGTTTTAAATTACCCAAGATTGCTTTGTGGTTTCAGGCTGCCGCTTTGCTGGCAGACAAGATGTTTGTTAAAACAAGTGCAGACACTGAGGCAGAGTGGGGCGAAGGGCAGACCTGAGAGGTCCTCACTGGACCGGCTGGAAGAACTGCAGAACTGCAGAACTGGCAGACGGGACGAGATGATGGAGCCGGCTTTAAAACAACACGTCAAGTCAACGTTCAGTACCTGTGTTCAAATCAGTGCTGGCTGAAATGAGCTTTTCAGTTGATTCATCAGCTGTCCAACAACATCGAAACAACGATCGTAGAAAGAAAAAGCACAAAGCAGAAAAAATACACTCAAATTTAAAGAATATACCATTTAAGAAACAAATCAATAAAAATAAACTACGACTTTAAGAGAACAAAGCAATTTATAAGAAGCACAAAATACCAAAATGGAAAACAGTAAGCTTTAAAAAAGCAACCACAATAAAAAAAAACACTAACATTTCAAATATACACAGAAGAGCAACATTAAAGTAAAAAATACATAAACAGAAACGCAGCAATACTTAAAAGGAAAACATGTGAAATGTCAGCTTTGTGAATTCTTTTTCTTCTGTATGATTTGAATAAATGTTGTATTTTTCATGTTTTTGGGGAAAGTTGTGCATCAGTTAAAATCCCTGTAGTTTAGCCTCATGTCTTTCTGTTAAGCTGCTGCAAAATTATCAAAACACTCCACGTCTCGACACTTTGAGTTTATTTCCTGCTTTTAAACGCAGAAGTTGTGACAATGTTTTGTAAAATGAACGTGTTGCTCACTTTCTGTCTCAAATCAGGGGTTTCCAGCTGTTGTAGGGCGCATTTGTTGGCTGCTTACTCCTATTTTACACTGGATGCGGTTCCGTTCTGCTGTGCAGTTCGCAGCTGTTCATTTGCACCCCGATTTGTACAGAGTCCACTCCGCTCGGGTCCGGTCTGGTCCGGTGCGAAACACAAAAGAGGGCTGAGAAGCGTGTGCAGGAAATACGAGATCGCGTGATAAATCCAGTGATAAATGAAGAAGTCAGAGCAAAATAATGAAATCTGTAGAACACAGACTCCAAACACAGCTGAAACTGAATCACTGTTGTCTTTTTAAAACTTCTGATTTCAAAATAAAATCTATGTCCATCATGTGTTGCATGTTTCATGCTGACGTCTGCTTCCTAAACAGAACATTACATTTTGACACTATTTGTGTTTAAATATTTCATTTATTTATTAATATAGCTGGGATTTTGACAAAAATTAGTCTGCCTTTAGTGAAATATTTTGAAAATACGGATGTTGTGCTCGTTCCTTTTCCTGCTGATGTGTTGATTTTTGTAAATTGACTCCTTTTTTATTGTTTTGTCTAATGTACAATTTTGGGTTGTACTCCAAATCTCATATCTTATTCATAGAAAGAAATCAAACAGTAGAAAAAGTTTAATTTGTTATTTAAAGGCACAGTGTGTGGGATTTTGTCAATTCTTTTAGCTGAAATTGAGACAATCACTAATGACAATAATAAAAAACATGTCTAATCATTGCAGACAAAGACCTTGTTTTATTATTTTTGCCTTATAAAAAGCTGTTTATATCTCCATGGTCGCGGGTCGCCACTACAGGCAGCCGCCATCTTGCACCGCCAGGCTCATGAAGGACAAACTGCGGTGGCGGCGTCAAAAACGGTTTTAGTTGTAATACTATAAATGTAATATTTGTTGTCTGTCATTGTAGCTGGGATAATTTTACTTATTAAAGCTCATAATCTTACCACTTGAAACATCACTAGCCCTGAAGCTGCTGGTAGACATCGCGGTTGGAATTATCAAAGGTTTTTGACACCTGAGAGACACCGTAGCAACTCCTTTGTGTTTGGAAGCGGGGAGGTGGGGGTGGGGGGAGGACCAGGGGGGATGATTCAACCACTCAACCACTAGATGTAGCTGAAAACAACAAATCCTACACACTGTGCCTTTAAAAAAAGTAGTAGATTTTAATGTTACATCTAGAATTCAATGTAATTCGATGTATTACTAACTGAATAATTGTAAAGCAGAGCAGAAAAAGTTCACAGAGCTCAAAAGCACAAGATTTTTTTATTTCTTTTTTTATTCAATCCATCACAAATATAGTTTTTCCTGCCTTTCCATTGTCCCCCTCAGAGTCCTCCTCACCTTTTTTATTACTTGGCATTCAGAGCAGAGCTCCGCAGCACACCGGTACGCTACAAAAAAACTTTCACACACTCACTTACACACCGCTTTTAAAGCCGAAAGTTTACTTTTGTTACAGGTGCAATAACAAAAGGCCTTTTAAGTCTGTCTTGGAAAATCTTTAGGAGAAATTGGCTCCAGCATTGAGGGGTTGAGATATTGATTCTGGCCTCCAGCTCGGTTGAGGAAAAGATGGATAGATTTCTTTTGAAATGCACGCCGCATGAGAATATAAAGACCATTGTGTGTTCTCGCTCAGGAATAAATTGTTTCGTGACATATCTGGGGCCACCCTTTAAGCTTTGAGCCGCTCGCTTCTCTTGAAAAGGTGAATGTTGACAGGGTGGAGCTCGCCCGGTCCCCCGGACGACCCGCGCCTCATAGAAGCATTTATTGAAAGTTAGATCTCCTTCAGAGGGTTGGCAGCGTCTCGTTGGAGTATCTATTTCAGCAGCTGCCGGGGCTGATTATACAGGGGTTGTGCCACACACTGGCAGCGGCGTGCACCTCCTGCAGAGAGAAGAACTATTATGATGTGGCTGACTGATGCCTTCATCTGCATGAATTTGTACAATCAGAGACACTTGTTTGTATTGGTGACACGCCGCATTTTATCTGGGATACGTTTTGCTTTTGATTTATGACACTCATTCGACTCGTTCGCACAAAATCCAACAGGACTCACGAGAACACGTGTTGCCTGCTTTGATGTTCTCGCCGCAGACGCGTCTCATGGCGGGTCAATGGAAGGTTTCGGGGCGTTATTGGAGGATTTTCCGATACTGACAGCGAGCGCCTTGTGTAGCGATCAAAGCGGCGCTGATTGATTTATTGCTTGTTCACACCCTGTTACCCTCTCTTAATGACAGCCGGCGTTTACAGCCGGGACTGTTGTCAGTGAGAGAAAAAGCAGAATGTTCCACGCTCTGCTGTAAAATGTCTGATCCTTATTTAATTAATCAAAACAAAACTATACAGTGAAACTTATTCTTTTTTTTTTAGTTTCATTATTTTTTGTCATTGCAACTATTTTTGTCATGTTGTACAGAAAATAAAATCAATTATTGTTCTTTTTTGGATATTCTGGACTAAAAGTAACTAAATCTTGTAAAATCCTTTAAAGGCACAGTGTGTAGGATTTGTTGTTTTCAGCGACATCTAGTGGTTGAGTGGTTGAATCATCCTCCCTGGTCCTCCCCCCACCCC
>NW_013952444.1:1766141-1771413 GCF_001266775.1 Austrofundulus limnaeus
GTGTGTGTGGGGGGGGGGGGGGGGGGGGCATATTTACTGGATCAAATTATTGTGGGAGTCACAACACCCCTAACCCCCCAGAAATTACACCCCTATACAAATGTATTCTCAGTGATTATGCCATGAGAATTTCATTAACTGGTTAACTGGTTGTTGGGATATTTTGCTAACAGACTGATAAGTTTAATTCTAATCATTAATGCCAAAGTTAAGTCAAATATCTTGCACTGGATTTATATGTTAGGGATGACTCAGCTGCTATCAAACCAAGTTTTAGCTCATTATCTGTAAAATGAACTGACTTAAAGCCTTTTTTTTATTTACTAAAGGTTGATTTGTGGCGGCCATCTTGATTGGGCTTGATTCAAATAGTTAATCAGTTGTAAATGTGTTTCAATAAAATCCATCCAATGGTTCATGATGTATTTTGCTAACAGCCAAACAAATCGGCTACGTGATCCCACGCTAAAGGCGGGCGATTAACATAAACGTTCTCCATTTGAAACGTATGCAATCAGAAGTGGACGGCTCTTTTGTACCGAGCTGAATTGAATAATGAGCGAATTATTAGAGCAGAGCTGTTAATGATGCCTTTGAAGAGGATGAATCTTCAAACTGAGTCCTTTTATCCCCTTCAATTTCCTGATTTATTATTAAAACACTGTGACATTTGGAAAAAGGACAAAAAAAAAAAAAAAGAAATAACTTGAAAAATTAAGCATGATTTGGGTTCGGTACTTTGCATATTCCTTTTGAAGGCTTTTCTCTTCAGCGGTGTTCGAACTTCTCCGCTCCTCTCCCACTGACTCTGAGTGTGTTTCACTTCTGGCTGCTGCCATTGATTTAAATATCAAACATCAATAAAAGCCACCTCTTTGGGTCTGTTTGAGCTGCGCCCCGCTGTGAGAGGAAGGCGGGTGGCACGGGGCAAAGGATCCTTAAACTCTTGAGGCAAAATATTGATGAAATGGAGCCAGTCCTTACGACACCGCAGCCAAAGACTCATGTTTGTGCTTCAAGTTACTCTTTGGCAACTCCGATCGTTTATCTGTTTGGAGAGCGTGCAGACTGAGCAGGAAGTGAATGATCTTTTTCAGCGTCACCTTATTAGATCTCCATAAGATTGTCAGAACGTCTTGGGAGAATGTTTTGGCTTTTATTTACCTCCTTTACATTTACTCAATGCTACAGTCCTTACCGATTTCCATGCTGTGGGTGGATTTATCACTAATCTTCCTTCCCAGAATGATAAACTAACTCCCACTCGGTTAGACGGTGGCAATTAACAGCTTTTTCATACTGGTAATGAGTCTGGCAGCGATAGTTTAAAAGTTTGGAAGTGTGAGTCACCGCTTCGCAGCTTCAAGTGTGTTCAAATATTCTGCACCGGTCCAGTGCTCGCAGTGGAAAAAGCTGAAAATGAAAATATTCCATGCTGTGCTTTTGGAAAACTAAGTTGTGGAAATGATAAAAAAAGGTTAAACTTTGCTTTTGTGTCTGAAAAAAGAGACGTGATAAATGTGCATGTTTTATGTTAAAGTGAAATTATTCAATTTGTGCATTAAACCTGTGCTGAAGTATATTTTTTAAAACTTTGCACATCATTAACAGCAAATAACTTCAAATTACCAGTGAAAAGGTTACAACAAATAAAACATGAACTGGGGCCTAGAGTTTGCACATCCTCCCCATGCACTCATGGGCTTTCTCCGCGTATACTTCTGTTTCCATTCACACACAAAAAAAGCTAACATGCTAACAAGGTGAGAGCGTGAGCAGTTGTTTGTCTCAGTGTGTCTCTGTGATGGACGTGGGTGTCCCCCGTCTCTCGCAATGACAACAGGACATAGGTACCAGCTCAGAAACCAGAAAGAAGATTGATGGATTTAATAGTAATATTCTTTTTTTTTTCAATAAACTACTACTATACCCCTACCTTTAAACAGTCCAAGATTTTTCAGACCTTTTGGTGGGAAAATCGCTAATTTCGAGGACACACCTGTGGGTGAGTTTGTAGTTGTGCAGGAGAAGTAAAAAAATACTGCCATATATGTAATACAATCCCCCCAACTGTCTGGATGATTTTGGGGTTCAGTGTTTCACATATGGTAATTATTACATCTCATCATCTTTTTTTCCATTGCTTCCATTTTCAATGAAGAGTTCTACTTCACCTATGTTTACTGTGACAAACTGATCAAAATGTACATGTAGAGGCGTTTGTCGACACTGATCACACTGCAGAAGGTGAAATATTAAAATAAGAAAATGATTCTTGTTAGCCTGCCAACCTTGTAGTTTGGAAACAGCCCCAATTATTTCTTAACAAGGCCATTAATTTCCAGACAAGCTCTCAACAATGACACTTTTTTTTAACCTGTGAAACTTTGTACCCTTTTCTACGTCCACCCCCTCGGAAAGACCAGTCAAAGCAACAAATGCATCATCATCAGTTGGTCTGCGGAGCTGGATATTAATTATCTTGTGTTCTGCACTCCTTTGCACATGCAGTGGAAATGTCACGGGGGAGATAAACGAGAAGACAAAACCTCCAACTTGTAGCTGTTTTGCAGCCGGATGTCAGGGTGAGCTTGTTGGAGATGAGATATTGGTTTTGGCCTGGCAGAGAGGCAGACTTAAAGGACATTCCCATGAGCAAAAGGATTTGTATGTCATCTATGTTTATAAACTGATTACCGACATTTTCATGCCCAGTGTTGGGAGTAGGGGTGTAAGAAAATATCGACACACTGAAATATCGCAATATTTCATTTCCCGATACTGTATCAATATTCTAAAGCCCTGTATCGATTTTTTTATTAAGGTTTAAAATGTCAACTTTCCTGCCAGCCGTTCATTTTTATGTTGTAGTTCAGCCTCTGACCACTAGTTGGCAGCAGTGAGCCAGCCATTTGGCTCCTCTACCTATTGAGGTAGAGGCTATTGTTAAGTGTTGGGTGACCACATTGTAAATTAATATCAAAAACTAAAAGCTGCAAAAAATATATTTTCAAACTATTTATTGTCAAATTTAGTCTAATAATTGAAAACATGGATGAAATAAGAAATATGAAACAAATAAAATAAAATACATACAAAGCAGAACACAGCTAAATGCATCAAAGGCATGTCTCTGTAATATTAGAATTTTTTGAGACAATGGGCCTCATGCAAGAACATGTTCGTATTCTTATCCTAAATTTCTCTTACTTTTGTTCGTACAAAGAGTTCGTACGAACATGTAATGTCAGATTCAACAAACTCTTCTATCTTCAGGAAACGTGCGTAAATGAGCTGCGTAAATTCCACCTGTTCTATCCAGCTGCTTGTGCACGCGAGAGGAGATTAGCATAATTACCACCCCAAAAACACTATATCAGGCTATGTTTCCTGCCTCAGATACAAGGAAGTGTCCATTCATGAAAATGACAGCGAAAACTAAAAAGAACTTTACGAGTTCAGAGATTGAAGTCCGTCTGTCAGAGATCCAGAAAAGAAAATCTGTCATTTTTAGCAGGTCAGCTGTGGAATAAAAAAGAGCTGCTAAAAGTATAAACAACTGTGTTAAATCATTTTCATTTATTCAGAAGCCGCAGCGCTGCGCACCGTGCCCCCGTTATATTGTTAGTCTAAATTATTACATTTAAAATTATAACTCTAATTCAAGCAGAATAGCCTATTGTCAACATAATTATGGAGTGTGATTTATTTTCAACTCAAATTATCTTCAAACTAACGAAATATAAAGTTATTAGGGAGGAAAACCCGTCTGGATAACAGCAGACTGACTGCTGGTAAAATATACGACAGGTCTGGACCACTCGTAAATTTTGTTCGTATCTGAAAAAAATCTTAGAATATGAAAACATTGGTGAATGTCACAAATTCTCCTAAATCACTCGTACGCACAACTTACGAACAAATCTGTGCCTACGAACGGTTCTTGCATGAGGCCCATTGAATTTTGGTTTTTCATTTTTTTCCCCTGTAAGAGGTTTTTATTTAATAGAATTTTTGGACAAAAAAATTGCAATATATCGCAATATATCGCCTTGCTTACAGTATCGCAATATATCGGGATATATCGTATCGTGACCCCTCTGTCATGATATGTATCATATCGCCAAATTCTTGCCAATACACAGCCCTAGTTGGGAGCATATTTATGATGGAGTATTAGGGCCACACTACAAAACATTTGTTTTTAACTAATATATTATTTTTTAATTTAATCATGCTGTGAGTAAATATGGATGGTAGAATGTGTTTTATGAGGTTCTATCTTTAATTTGAGCCCAAAGTGAAGTCCCTGTGTTGAAGCATTTAGAAATTACAGTGTTTTAGACAAAGTGTACAGTTTGCACATATTGTACAGGTGTACAAATGTGCAAATGAGACATGTTGGATTGTACTATGTCTCAAATATTCATATTTTATGCTACTGTTACCAAATTTGAATTGGTAATAGTTGAGAATTAATATTTTAGCCCAGTAAAAATTGTTTATTGATATCTCATTCCCTTCATATTCTGATACTTTATTAAGAGAATAAAGTCATGTTATAAGAAAAACGTCATACAGAATAAAGTCAAATTAAAACGAGAAGAAAATCTAAAGTATAGGAGAATAAAGTCATGAAGTTGAAATAATTTGAGAGAATTGAGTAAAAACATGCAAATAAAGTCAAAATAATTTGAGAAGAAAGTTTAAATATTACGAGAATAATGTCAAAATATTAAGAGAATAAGTCAAAAATAATTTGAGAGGTAAACTTTCACTATTACCAAAATAATGTTGAAATATGATCAAAATACAGAGAAAAGCAGTCTTTCCACTGCTATAAAATAAGGAACGTTGAGCATCTTTTGAAGTTATACTTTAGTTATTGATGTTACTTAACTCTATGGATTCACACGATAAATGGAAGATGTTTGGTACTGCAGTTAAAGGTTGCATTGACGGATTGAGTCATCAGATAATGTGGATGGAAGCATATTACGCACAGTAACAAACATAGTTTGTCCATGGGCATGTCGTGATATTACAACTTTTTTCTGGTAATATTTTAGATTTTCTTTTCTAATATCATGATTTTATTCTCATAATTAAAAGTTGTCCTGATGTATCTCAGTAATCCAGGTAAAAAAAAAAAAAGAAGGTCCTCTGGACAGGTTTATTCTTTGATAATTAAAAGTTAATTTGTCTGTTATTAATTAAGGTCTAGTGTAATTACAAATCTAAAGCCACACCATATTTTGCCTAAGTCACCTCA
>NW_013952444.1:1772268-1778026 GCF_001266775.1 Austrofundulus limnaeus
CCCCCACACACACACACACACACACACACACACTGAGAACAAAAGCCATCTTTATATTTCATGTTTTTTTTATTCAGCATCAGCCCTCTCCGGCCACATACTGTTCTGACATTCCTCTTTTTTTGTAGAGTTATGAGTGGATTGAAAAAAGCACTTTAGGGCAAGAAAGAAACAGAAAAGAATCAACTTTCACGTTCTCCGTGTGGCCTTTAAGGTGCGAGGAATAAAGGCGTATTTGTATTAATCGATCACACGCCAGGCTTGGTTGAAGCCCGGCCCTAATGGCTGCTCGCTGTCAT
The DNA here is from genome assembly GCF_001266775.1 of Austrofundulus limnaeus. Classification (NCBI taxonomy): domain Eukaryota; kingdom Metazoa; phylum Chordata; class Actinopteri; order Cyprinodontiformes; family Rivulidae; genus Austrofundulus; species Austrofundulus limnaeus. The sequence goes on from NW_013952444.1 coordinate 1,772,568, forward strand.
TTTGCAAGCGGCTTGTAAAAAGGATTAGAATGGCTCCGTGGAGTAAGAGTGCACGAACAGCAAACTTCTGTGGCCAGCGAGGAAAATAAATCAATTTGTGCTTGATGGTGGTGCAGTTCGGGAACATAATGTCTAACGATGATGGAGTTTGGACACTTCATACTTGTCATTGTAAAATTGGATCGCCGTGTTGCTAATGATGGTAATGTATGTTGTGCCTCGCTTGCTACAGTAATCCTTCACTCTGTCTCACTTAAATGCTTCTCATTGTCTGGCATATTGCATTATGAATACCAGCAGGAACAAAAAAAAAAGAGAAGAATTCAATTTATATAGTCATTCATTTGAGCAGCGCGTTAATGGAAAAACTGGGTAACCATATAAATTTCTTCTTCTTTTTTGTCACAGGCGATTGTAACTTTGAGAGGCCGCTGGCAGCGTGTGGATACAGCCAAGGCCGAGACGACGACCTTGACTGGGAGCAGGTCAACACCAGAGAGAAGACTTCATCAGAACCATGGATGCCCTCAGGTCAGGACGGTGACTCGGGATAAATTCTGGGGGGGAAAAGAGAACTCTAGCAGCACACTGAGAATAATAATAAAAAGAAGCAATAGGCTGTGCATTTAATGCTGTATGTTTTAGGTCAAAATCAGTACAGTGAACCCCTGCACAGTAACGTTTCAGTGTGCAGACTCAATCTCTCATGGATAGTTTGCAGTAATCACCGTGATGTTGTGGAATGTCTTTTTTTCATGCTTTTTTGTGAGTTTTCAAGCTAAATTGCTAAGAACATAAGAAAATACAAATTTTGTAGCATAAATGTTAACATAAATACCCCATTAATAAAATAAAAAACAAGCTCCACAAGGGGCACAGCATTTCCGCCTTCTAACCAGTGGCAGATGTAGGATTTTTCTGGTTAAGGGGCCACAATTTTCATAGAGGGGCCAAGTAATCAGTCAACATCCTTACAAATAAATCCCCTGTTTTGGTAAGGTGTATACATTTAACCAATCATACATGTTCAAACACTTAAAATGTAGTGAAATGTAATTTTAAAAAGCGTGCACAGTAAATTCTCCTTACCAATTTTACATGTATTTTTACTGTATAGATAAAATATTCGTAAACACAAAATGTGAGAAAATCCAGCCATTGTTTGTCAGGGGAAAGACTTGGTTTTTGAAAAATTGTTAAAATCTTCTTACTAAAAGAAAACCTCTGTAAGCTTGATTCCTGCTGGACTGTCCTGTTTGACTCGTTAGCACCACTAGTGTTAGAACATGGAACTGCAGCCACCAACATCACACTCGAGTAAAGAGCAAATAAGTGACAGGATGGGGGCACTTCAGGGGGCCAATCAGAGTTCACCTGGAGCCAATGTCCCTGTGGCCCCACCCCCTAGAACCGCCCCTGCTTCTAACAGTACCATGTGGTGTGTAGCTGCTAACTGTTTAGCTCTCGTGTGTTTTTGTTTGGTTCTTACCACATTACGATGTGACACCAAACATGCTGTAGGCCGTATCCCATATCTGCATTTTTTTTTCATGATTTATGGGCACTCTAAGAACTTATCCCTCATGAGGATTGTGAATTCACTGTAATAAGTAATTACCTCATGTTTAGCCCAAAATCTCTTACTACTGTTAGAGGCACTATTGAACACAGCATGCAGACAGATCTGATGGTAAACTGTGTCCAGGCAGATACCAGGAAGATGTGCAGCAGCTGCCAGCGATGCCCACCATAAATAAGAACAGGGTTTTAAAAAGAACAAACATTACTTTACCATTTGCAACTTATCATTTTCCCATTGATACAATAAATTTGATGGCACATTCATTTGACCTTTTTTCCCAGTTTTATTTTCAGGATGACATTAATCAAAGAGTGGCTCTTCCAGTCAGCTGATTTAGGTGTTCTGCACGAGACATGATTTCTAATCAGGCCAAAAGTCTGACTTTAATCTGAAATTATTATAAGAGTTCTTTAAAAAGCTTTGGCTTTAGCGAGTAATGAATATTGATTATGACCTAATATGCTGATAATTCATCCCTGATTCATCTTGTGAGCTTTTAAAAACAAAACTAGATTTAGCTTCCCTCTTTAGAATATCAATTCTAATCTTTTGTTATTGCCTGCAGGTAAAAGTCCAAGTGCTACTCATTACATAATGTCTCGTTAGAGTCAACTTTTAGCAGAATGTCTCATGAAGCACAGGGTGGATTTTGTGAAACTTTAAGAAAGTTTTCACTGGATTTACAGGTAGTGAGCTAAAGTTTTAAGTGGTGGTAGTTCAGAATCATTCTCAAAACATACTCTGTGACATCTCACAAAATTAACTGCTGCAATTCCATCATTTCTCCACATAAGAACTTAAATTCTAGCTTGAAAGGCAGCAGGTGTGAAAGCAGTGGTTCCCAAAGTTGGGGTCGGGACCCACAGCGGGGTCCTGAAACATCAAGGTGGGGTCCTGAATATATTTTCCAAATTAATTACACTAAAAAATGACATCTAAGAAACATTTTTTTGCCTTTGTTGTTACAAAATAACAAGATTAATGTACATAAATGGACAAAAATAGGCTGATAAAAAATGTTACTATGTTTATTTGACATGAAAACAATGTTTATCAACCGAGTACAGCTAGGGGCACAGGTCTTGTATTTTGTGGGTCAAAAGCTGAAAAATGTGTGAACCACTGCTTTAAAGAATGAAAGAACTTAAAGTGTCTGTAGCATCAAATTTTTAGGATGATTGCTAACGCATGTTTTTAGAAAGATAGCGTTAATAAAGGATTGATTTGATTTATTTATTTAACAGGAAAAGATTATTAAAAATCAAGCCTGACAGCATAATTGCTGTTTTACAACAGGTTCCTGTTCTGCAGCACATAAAACACTCAGAATTACAGCATCACAATCACATCATTATTATTACACCATAGACACAAAGACAAACAAGCATACCAAATTTCAAAAAGGCAGCATTTGCAAAATCGGACGTCTAAATATGAGCACAACAAAAAGTAACCAGCAGATGGCAGACAAGATTCTTCTTAAAGGGCTGTAGTTTTGAAATGGACTTTATGTTTTGAGGAATGTCATTCCATKCTTTAGTATAAACATAGAAGAAAGACCTCTGGCCGTAACTGTTTTTAAAAGTTGGTAGATTGCAAAAAATATTTCATGACGCTGAGATGAACAGTTGTTGAGATATTTGCGCGTAAAGAAACAGGAAGTGATGTCAAAGTGGAAAGCCTGCATGTAAACAGAGCATTGCTACAACAGCTAACAGCACAGACGGTAGAGAGGAATCTGATTTTTATGCACTATCAGAGAGATGAAGAGTCAGAGCTCAAATAATATTGTTTCAATAAACAAAGACCAGGGAGTTCCTCTTTTCAAAGAGTTCCCCTTTGATGTCACTTCCTGTTTCAACAAAAATATGCCAGTTATGTTTAAAATTAGTAAAATGATGTGTTTTATGCTACATTTCCTAAACTTAAGGATGTTTTCTTCCACTTTTTCTACTTGTGGGATGCATACAGGCACTTTAAACTGTTTCCTGTTTATGCAGTGGGACAACATGAACTGATACCGAAGCACTCTGACCTGTTTTAATTGAAGGCATCTGTCAGTCACATGGTGAAATTCACATCAATGCCTCCTCTGCCTTTTGAGTCCGTCTCAACCAGTTTGTCTCCTTAACGTCCCGTTGATGGTTTTTCATTTGATGTGGAACATGGAGACATCCCTGCCACTGAGCAGGCAGCCAGCACCTCTTGAATCAGACGTTTCTTTGTTGTGTTCACGTTCTAACAAAGGTAGCATTGCAAACTAATGGATATTGTTTTTCCTCTCCTATCTGACACCTAATCTAACAAAGGCTGCATCACAGATAGATTGCATTGGGGCCCCCAGTGACAGAGGGGGAATTAATTAGCAGGGCCTCGCTAATTTAAAGCAGCCTGCACCCAGACCTGTTTGTGTGTGTACGTAGATCAGGATGATGTGTGTTAAACTGCCCCGGAGAAATTACTTTTCACGGTAGGGGAAGTAGTGTCTCCCCCCGACACCCCGCCCTTCTTTTTTCATTGCAGTTGATTAATGCCGGGACACATGAAGGCTAGGCAAAGGTTACTATGAAATCTGGAAAAGCCTTGACCTACAAATTAACACGGCGTGCACGGTCTAAATTTAACAGATCTAATTAAAATCCCATGTCTGGTTAAGAGGTGTCCCTGATTGTGCTTTGCAGCCTGAGCACACTCCAGGAAGGCATGTTTTCTGCGCGTGCATCTCGAATTGTGCGTAATTAGCGGCTGCCGCGGCTCTTTCTCCGTACCGCAGTGCGAGCACTCAAACCCACTGTGCTAAATTGTAATCTCTCCTCTTTGACCATGCTGAAAAGGGATGTGAAATGTAGTGCACTTGACAGGTAAAATTGTTTTACTGATACTAGAGCGGGGGTTGATGGGTAAAAATGCATTTAGGTGAAAGGCACACTGGTGGAAAAGCTATCTCACCTCTGATTGCTGTCTTACTCTCAACTCACACTTATGAATCTTCACAAAATGACCTTATCATACTCGCTCAAAAGATTGTTATCCTACCTGGTGTGGCAGGATGGAAATGAAATTGATGTGGCGATGCTCAGAACGGAGAACAGAAGGCATTACTGCCTGGAGCCCCTTTTAAAATTGGTTATAGACAGTATCTGTCTAAATAGCGGTGTTCTCAATGTCACTCTGAATGGATGGATTTAAATGATGCTTTAAGTCCTCCTTGTTCCGGCTGAGTTCTCCCAGCAAATAAAATCTCCCTGCAGGTTTAAATGCGCGCCTCTCGTGTAAACTCCAGTTTTGAGCTTCCGTTAGAGTCGTGAATGATTGCGCACTTGGGCTACGTTCAAGTTTATTTCCACCTTTCCGTGCCAAAATAGGAAGTGGAGTGCTTTAAGGCAGGGGGAAAAAGGGGGCGTGTGTGATATGTTTGACCGTTTCTGCTGTCAAAGCCTTGGATTTTAATGTTCGGCGTTTTTATGAACCATAATCACAGTCTTTCCCCTAACTGCCAAATCAGCTATAGTGCCTTCCGCCATTTTTTTTGTTTCTAAATTTAGCCTCCCTTTAACTTGACTTTATTACCATTAACTCTAACATTTTTGTATCTGTATTAAATTTGATCTGCTAATTGCTCAGAATGCTGACATTCTAAAACCTTCTCATGCAGGATAAGAATTAGTCGTTGATGATCATTTGTTTACTGAGAGTTTGATTTGCAAGATATTTTGCTAACAGACAGCCAGGATTGACTCCAACAGTTTTTGCCAATGCTTTAAACCAGTGGTTCCCAAACTTTTTTTCTTCTGACCCACAAAATATCCATGGCAAAAACTTGTGACCCCAAATATTACTGGTCTGAGTACACAAACTTTGTTAATAACTCTAAAAA
>NW_013952444.1:1778211-1799115 GCF_001266775.1 Austrofundulus limnaeus
GTGGTGTTTTTAATAAGGAAACGGAGCTGTCACCATAAGAAAATAACACATTACTTTTTCTGCATTAATTTAGTTTTTGGTAAAGGTAAACAACACCCACATGTGAAAAGTAAAGTGCTGCATTATCTGTTATTCACACAGAAATCAAAGACTGTGAAATCAGTAGTTGCTGAAGAGATGTAAACCATGCACTGTGTTAACCATGTAAATAAAAGATCAACTTTCTGGATGGTGACCCTTACACTCCAAGGATCAAAGCCCAAACTGACCCAGTTCTCTTGTTTTGTGTGAACAAACAGAAGTGAAATGAAACTAAACGAGGAGGAGTCATCTTCTGGTCACAAACGGTGCCTGGAACTCTCTGCTGCTTACAGCGTTGCTGCCTAATTGCTACGTCTGGATGCAGAGTTGCCTTGTTTACGCCTCTACGCGGAGCTGATTGCATGCTTTGGCTCCTGTTTATGGTGGTTCAGCCCAGTTTTGAGGCTCGGCATGTCTGCTTGGTGTCCTTCTCTGTCAGGCCGAGCGGAGAAACCACCAGCGAACGTGTCGCCGGTTGTTCTGTGGAAGCTTTTTCCTGGTTTGTCACAAAGCTTTAGCGTAGAAATGGATGTTTTTTTTTATTGCAATGTTTGTATGAACGTCCATGCGGTACGCTTGATAGAAAAGTTTGCAGAATGGTTTTGTGATGGGTGTTGTCCAGATGCTATTAGGCAGGAAGCTGTTTTTAGTGAACCACAGTTGGCGCAGAAGCTGATGGTGTTATGGATGTTGCCAGCAGCTCGTTGCTGCTTCCTGCCCGTCCCCTGAGACTCATTCTGGGGAATAATGGCAAGAGGAGGAGAAAGAAGGTCCTCTAACTGAGATTAATTAGTGTTTTTGTATTCTGCAAGGCACAATAGCCAATGCAGCACCAGCTGAATGACTTATTGTGTTATTCTTAACGTTTGCTATAAATACGGTGCCGGAGAGAAATGGAATGTTTTTGTCTTCACTGTTGCACGGGGTATTTGTTTTTGATAGCATATCCTTGGTTCGATAGTGACACCTTGGCAAAAAGCAAAGCAAGCAGAGTGTGAGAGTCTTCATTGGTCCTGGTTGTTTCTTTATTATGTCTTCGGAATAGAAATGCAGCTCAGTCCGGGACACTTCCCTGTTGCAGGTGGCTGCTGCACGTTGATGTTAGCATCGGTGCTGACATCAACTCAAATCTTTGACAAAACGTCTTCGTCTTACCTGTGCATCAAGTGCAGTTTATGGTGATGAATGTGCTGTTCGAGTGAACGACAAGAGGACTAGATGGCTGTGTCCAAATTCAGGGGCTGGGTTCTTCGAAGGACCCGGCCTACCCCGTCTAAGTGGGTCGGGTCCTTGGTTGACCGTGAAGACTGGAAAAAGGTGGCTGTGAATTTGGAAGGTCTAGTCATCTGCTTTATTCCCACCCATACCCCGCTGGATGTCCTGTCACTAAACAGAAGCAAAAATAGATGCAAATTAGCAAAGTATCAATATATTAGTATTATTAATTACAAAGCAACAAAATTAGCTTAAAGGCAATACTTGAAGAGCTAACGGACCCGTCGTAGGTGCATGTTTATTTTGCTGTACCAGCTCATTTTATTTCTGACAAGGGTAATATTTAAAAAAATGTCTATACAAATGACAAAAGCATTAACGACATAACTGCTTGAAACTTTTGATTTTTATACCACCAGATTTGTATTTAAAACCATAAACCTTTCTCTCGCTTCGTACGCCATTACGAATAAGCAATGTCACTGCCCGCTCTGTTCCGGAAGCTCGATCCGTACCATTTGTTTTTAGCATGTAGCATTTCGCTAAACTGATGACGGAACTGATTCGATTTCAGTCTTTTATCGCCTGCTATATTTCGTAGAAAATGCAATGTTTCTAACGGATATGAAATTTTATTCCAGAAAATAAAATAAATCAAAGGTGTGATGAATTATAACATGATTGTCTTGAAAACAGGTCAATTTTAGGTCGTCATTGCAAACTAGCTTTGGCTATAAATGTTGTAGTGTATATCAGTGTTAATACTTGACACTTGTCCCTTTTTAAATAAACAATAACTAACTAAATAAATATTTTATTAATCAGAATGAATATTATATTAAAACAGATTTCAGAATATAATTTAGCACACCTTTAAAAGTAAGTATAGAAATAATTATTTTCAGTATAAATGGGGCGCATTAACTGGTAATCCAGAAGTCTAGCTGTTAGCGCAAATGAGTTGACGGTACGGATCGTACGGATCGGGCAGTAACAGACAAAAAATAAAAAATAAACTCCAGTCGGCCCACATTGCATTATGGGAAAGGGTGGACCAAGCAGGATCCATTGGACCCGTCCTTCAAATCAGGGAAAAAGGAGGACACATTTGTCAGCTGCATCGGATGAGTCTTCAAATTTGGACAGCCTCCGGTGCAGCTCTGTGATGTAAGCAGCTGACAAATTTGGCCTTCGGAGGACGCAGCCCCTCAATTTGGACACAGTCGTTGTTTACATTATGAGAGGAGGGAGTAATCACAGACTGAAGTGCATCGGAGTATTATTCAGAATTTAAATCATGCCAGCAAAACACTGGGCCTAATGTTTTGGAGGGAGCAGAGGTGTGTTCTGATGTTTGCAAGGTTGTTGGGTTAAGGATAAACCCATTAAATGATTAGGGCAGAAAACAGAACAGCAAATTACAGCATCTAATCAATTTGTGAATTTATTCCTGCATGTAAGAGACTGTTGTTTTTTTTATTTTTTTCCTTTAGCTGCAGCATGTTTGTGGGGTTAAAAAGTGTCCCTTGGCCCGAGCAAACAGGTTACCCATTATGATAAACAAGATTAAGATGGTACATGTGCTGCCACAGTGGAGGACATATTAGCATATTTTCTCTTTGCCTTATTCTAGCCTGCATGGTATGAACAATTAAGGCTAATGATAGGTGACTCATGTGAAGAATCTGATTTTTAATGGCTTCATAGCAGATAAATGCTCTATTTTCTGACCCATTTATTGCAGTGAAGTGCCAATAGAGCGCGCTGCATATTAAGATGACATATTAAGTCATTTGGGTGTGCTGTTGATTGACATCCAGTAACAAAAGATGCTGCCGGGGAACATAATAAGGGTCCGTTGTTCCACCTGACTGAAGTGACGGGGCTTAAATGTGTTCAGCGTGATGGATGGTTTTGGGTGAATCGGTTTGACTCCGTAAAAGTAACCTGCCAGGTCCTTCATCCAGAGAAGCCCAAACTTATTCGGTGTTATTTTTATCAGGCTCCTTTCATGTTGCAGAGGACACGAGGAAAGTTCTGGGAAATGGAGCGGGGGCCACGGCTGCTCACATTAACTGCCTAACCCTCACAGTGAGAAGCGCTTTTGATTGGTGGCAGACAGTGAGAATAGCCCTGTCTTCATTGACATTTCCGAAGCAGCGTCCGTGCTTTTTTTTTTTTTTTTCCCGCGGCGGTGACCCCTGTGAATTTTATTAGCAAATGAGACCTGGAGGGTTTGGGTTTAAAGAGCGCCCCTTCATTCTGATTTTCCACACATAATGATTTTTCCACAGAGTTCAGGACCTGAACGGAGGAGAAATAATGAGTTCTAGTCATTATTGCAAATTATATCCTCTGCTCAGACCATCACTCAAGTCGTAATTAATCTAAATACTTTCAACCTATAGACGTTGATGATTAGGATTAAACAGCAGCAAAATCATATCTGACTATTCCCATTAATATGACTTTTCTTTTAAGTTTTTTTCAGAGAAGAAACTGTAATTAAAAGAGACATAAATTATTCTTGTTCTCAAATGATCTAACAAAACAACATTTTTTTGTGTGTTTTGTGCACACCTGTTATTTGGAGTGTTGTAATGAGAACCTTTATCGAGGACACGGCAACCGGTTATAAATAAAGTTATCAGCTTCAGAGCAGATAATTACTACTGCAGCTGGAGCTTTAGCTTTATGTATGCTAACCACATACCCAGCTTGAATAATTAATGAATCACTGTTTCTTTTTGTCAGACAGGTACCAGACTGATCTGTTCTCGTTTGACCCGTTTCATCGGCGGGCTTTTCCTAATGAAAGAATATATTCAAGCTTCGCAAATAAAATACACACAAAGACAATAATGAGCTCTTTATGTCAGATTACCATCTTGTGTGCATTCATATATGTCTTTTAGCAAAATATCTCATGATTGACTGGGTGGTTTTTAATGAAAGTCTCAGGAAATAATCACTAGATGTAACACTACAACTGATTAACTTATCGAGTCAATCTGATTCAAGATGGCTGCCCCAGCTAATCAAACTTAACAAACACAAATAGGTCTATAAATCAGACTGTGTTACAAATATTAAGCTAAAATGTTTGTGTTTTAATAACTGGGAATAATCTTCAACACATACTGTAAACACAAATGTGCGAAAATATTTGTTTAAAAACTTGGCATTGATTCTTTAAGTCAACCCTGCCCATCTGTTAGCAAAATATTTCATGAACCGTAGAATAGATTTTATTAAAATTCTGAGAACATAATAGTTGAATGTACACCTACAGCTGATTAACTTATTGATTCAACTTTATTTCAGATGGCTGCCAAACAACTAATCAACCATTTGTAACACATAAATAGATGCAGTCAGTTTTGAATATATTGAGTTAAAATTCAGTGTGGTAGTAGCTGAGAATCATTCACAACGCACAATCTGAGAGTTATTCAAGAATCTTTTTTTAATGTTTGATGTATTTTGCATAACATACTTTTTTGTAGTGTTTACTAAATTACCTTTTTTTATTAAAAGGTTGTTTTGTTTTCTTCTAACACTTAAAGTTATTGTTCTCTGTCTACTTCTTCCCCTACCCAGAGCTTACTTGTGCTTAAAGAATAATTAAAGAAACATGCTTTTATCTGGAAGCCGTGATGAAGGAAATGGTCTTGTCACATTGTTGAAATGCTGAAAAGCCGAGGGGATTGTGGTCATTACTCTGTGTAAAACGCCATTAAACTATTCAAACAACTTCTTTAGAGATTACCCATTTTCATTAGCTTTCTTTTCTTACCAGAAGAAACTTTTCCTTCCATGTGGACAGACAGAAGCTGCGGCCGACTCAGAACTGTTCTGCCAGTCGAATGAGCTGTCAGGGCAAAGGATTAACCTGATACAAGCCTTTTCTTGGAATATGTCCACATTTGTCTCTCTGTGGCTCATAGTACCATTAAACCACAAAGCCTGTTATTTTGGTTTGCCTAATGCCTAGCTGAACCTGAACATTTGTGGTTTGGAGCTTTATTTTAGTTGAACACATCTGTGAGAGTGCACGCAACCTCATATTTAACTTCAGAAGCTGCATCCTCTGTTTCATAGTTTGCCTCTTAGAGGAGAATATTCCCCAAATCTGCTGCTTTTAAGGGGTGGGGGGGSGGGGTATTATGAAAATTCGACTTTTTTGAGCTATCATATGTCATCAAGTGTTTCTTTGACTCATTTATGCCTTTTTAAGAAATCCTTGAATCTCCTGCAGTCATGTGGAGTAGGGCTGTGTATTGGCAAGAATTTGGCGATACGATACATATCATGACAGAGGGGTCACGATACGATATATTCCGATATATTGCGATACTATAAGCAAGGCAATATATTGCGATTTTTTTCGTCCAAAAATTCTATTAAATAAAAACCTCTTACAGGGGAAAAAAAAATGAAAAACCAAAATTCATTGTCTCAGAAAATTCTAATATTACATAGACATGCTTTTGATACATTTAGCTGTGTTCTGCTTTGTATGTATTTTATTTTATTTGTTTCATATTTCTTATTTCATCCATGTTTTCAATTATTAGACTAAATTTGACACTAAATAGTTTAGAAAATAAATTTTTTGCAGCTTTTAGTTTTTAATACTGTATTAATTTACAATATGGTCACCCAACACTTAACAATGGCCTCTACCTCAAGAGGTAGAGGAGCCAAATGTCTGGCTCACTGCTGCCAACTAGTGGTCAGAGGCTGAACTACAACATAAAAATGAACGGCTGGCAGGAAAGTTGACATTTTAAACCTTAATAAAAAAATCGATGCTAGCTGCCTGCTGTAAAACAACGTGGTGGTCAGAGCTTTTTAGGACAGGGTGTCTCAGGTAGGACAGAGGGTCTCAGGTAGGACAGAGGGTCTCAGGTAGGACAGAGGGTCTCAGGTAAGAGATGAAAGTGATGGGCAGGTATGAAGGAAATATAAAATGTTATTTTGAGTACATTCTAGTCAGCTGTGTGAACTTAATGAAATAAATTACTGATCTAAAGACATAATCTACAGCATGCTTAACAATTTATTTTGACCAGTACAAAAGTGATAGGCTTATTTAAATTGAACTTTTATTTGTAGGAAGTGGTAGAAATTTGTTTTCATAATTGGGATTTTCCCAGTTAAATAAAGGTCAGTAAATAAATCTGTCAATCTATCCATCATTAGCTTTCTAATCAGTTCCAAACATCCACATATCGATCTGATAAATTAATGTAAAAACTTCCTCTAAGCTTGTTTGAGATAAATTATCACATTAATTTAATTATCTGAGTCATAACTGAATTTAAAAACAGGACGATGCAACTAGTTTAATGAAGAATCTGTCTCCAGTCATTAAATCAGGTGTTTGTTTAGGTAGGTAAAATTATCTTTAACAACCTGTTAAAATACATTAGAAATCAGGAAATAGCTTCTAATTAATTCAAAATTTTCTGGGGGAGAGTTGTAGCAAGGAAAGTTGTATTTTTTATGATTAAGCTGCAGCCAGTGCGGTTGCCCACATTTTTTTTTTTTTTTTTTTTTTTTTTTTTTTTCCCAGCCCATGGACGTGGAGAAAATTTAACTTTTGCTCGGGCAGCAAAGGCTCTTGGGACTTTTCATAATTTAAAATTTGAGTATATGGGGTCTTATAAGGTGTGCAAATCTAGAAATGCACTTAAATCTAACATAAATGTCTTTTGACGTTACTTGTAGTTTAAGTTTAATCTTAACATAGTTCAAAGATGAAGTGAGCACCATGAGTTAAGTTTATCTGACTAGAGCTCCTTGTATCTATAGTTGGACCAATGTTTGAAAAGACAAAGTGCAAATAGTATTTCTACAGAAAACAGGAGATTACAATCTAGTAATCAGGATAACTGCTAGTGGGCCAAATCAAATGGCTTGGCGGGCCAAATTTGTCCCACGGGCCCCACTTTGGGCACCTCTGGTGTTCAGTTATCGACGAGTGCAGACAGTTAAACTGAGAACACACTGAAGACATGAACAACAGAAAACCCTGGTCGCACAACTGTGGGTGCGTCAGACCCCGTCCCCCACGGTGCGTCCCCACCAACTTTCAGCACAAAGTTACGCCCTTACTGGGAAATATATTGCCAAGCTGAAACGTCTTGTCTCTGTACTCGCTCCGGTTCTTCGGAAAACATCCAACGTGGGATCATTTGAGTAAGCTTCGACTGTATCCTGAGTTACCATGTTCCAAAAAGTGATATTGTTGCTTCTTTTTTTACAATAAAATATGTTTCCTATGAAGGGTGTAAACAGCATGAAGCATTGTTATGAAGACATGCTGAAGTGGGAGCATCTGAAATGGTAGGAGGTTCTTAAAGGGATGGAGGCCAATTTCAAAGCATTTCAAGTCAAATTTATTTTTTATATATGCAGCATTTTCATAACAACTTAAGTGCTATTTATTGTGGTATAGAAATGAACTATGTGCCTTGAAAGTACACAACACCTCCCCTTTAAAAGGAACTGCTTCTGTGATTAATTTAAAAAAAAGAAGTAGATATAAATACGCTGAAACGAATGGTCAGACTCTTCAAGCTGCAGCCAAATCTGGAGCATTTTATTTTGCTTAATGCGAACAAATTTTCACAGAATTAGTGTTAGAATATATATATATATACCTGATGCATGGTGCTCCTTCAGCTACAACATCTTTGTGAACATTGTCTAAAATATCCCAGCGTAATGAAAGTCCACACATTTCTTTTTTAGCAGTGGGGGTCTTCATTTGCAAAGAACAACAGGAGTGAATGCACGTGGTGTCAGGAGCAGAGGAGGGGGGGCACTTTATCTTCCACTCATTCATTTTTCACACCCGTTCCCATGTTCTCCACATTCAGCCATCATTGTAATGGAAGGTGAAGGTGGCCTACATTGGCACAATAATAAATCTGCTCCTCTGAATAATACCTCAGACAGCAGCCAAACCCTGGCCTTTAAGGAGCCGCGGTCGACGGGCTGGGTGTGCGCCGAGAGCTCTCCATTTTTAATTGGTCTCGAACGCGCCGCTGTTGAGGCGCAGGAGATAGAGGGAGAGGAAAAGAAAACACGCTAGCACATTAGCACAGCGCTAACACCGGGTCATTATAATTTCCTCTTAGCCTCACTGGTTAATTAGCTTGTCGTGGGGCGGCAGGTCTCGTATGGCATGAGGTCATTAGGCTTTATGACAATCTATGCACCCCCGTCTTCACTGTTTGTGACACTGCAGCACAGTTTAGGGGGTGGGGGGGCTGGCTGTCACTCAAAGTTCTGTTTCCTTTTCTGGAGGTCAAGGATGAGGGGAGAACTTTCTTCTGTCTTGTTGTGTTTTGATTCACTGACTCAAATCAAGTTAATTTGTCGGGATCAAATTTGCTGACAGGAATTTACATCCACTCAGCAGAGAAAACTTCTCAAGCGCCAAAGAAGAACATTTCTATTTACATTAGCTGTTTTAAGAAGTCATTTCAAATTGATGGCGTCCGCATCAAGTAGTATTAACAAGAATTTGCTTCCTACACATTTGTACCTTTTGTTTGTTTTATTAATATTTCATGAACCCAGTACTATAAAAGAACAAATGCGGCTTGAGGGATCTGATATTTTCATCTCTAATTACCAACAAAAAGCCGTGCTGTGCATAAATCTCCTAAGCAACATTGTCATAAAACGACGGCTGGAGTGAATTTTAAACAGCCCGTTTTTAATCTTGGAGGAAAGCAGTGGTTGCCAGCGTCTTTGTCTTTGTAACACGAGCTACAGCTGAACAATTCATCAAGTGATTATTAGTGCTGGTTCGCATCACATCAAGGGCTGCTGATGCCTCACAGGGAAAAAAAAAAACAAAACAAAAGAAATGTTTGTGCAGATGGTATTAGAGCCCTCGGAGCCCTCGTGGAGAGCTACCTGGTTAAAGTTGGTTTGAGTGCGTCTCGCAGAGTCGACTCGTCTGCCGCCCTCTGCCGTGTTTTATACACGACTTCATGCTTCGCCTCAGAAATAATTAACATGTGAATAAGATGCACACAGATGGAATAAAATATTAAAAACTGGGAGAACATGAATGTGCTGTCCACAGTAATTAATCATAATACGGCACTCATACCATACACATAATAACACAGTAAAAGCCATGTTACATGTGTGATGTACATCCCATTCCTCTTCATTATTTGTGATCCTCTTGGTGACCTGAAAGCTGTGAGGATCATTGAAAACGACAACTGTCTGTACCTGACAAACAAAGCCGATTAGGCCGACTCTGTGTCATTTCGTGTCGCTCCTCCTCCTCCTCTGCTCCCTCTCCTCTTGTTTCATTGTGTAAACATGACAGAATCCCCTACTCATTATCTGAAGCTCCAGACAGATGGAATTGGGGAGCGTCGCGAGAGCAGCACGACAAGACAAGTGGGCAAGCTCGAGTCATTGATGGAACAAATGGGGCTTCTTTGAGAGGCTGTTTGGTTGACACACTCTGCGACGAAAAGCCTGCTGATCCAGTTGATGATATTCGCTCATTTTCAGGATGAAATCTGAGCAAAGCAGCACATTAAACTGTAAAACAGGACTCCGGCTCTTGCTTTACAAGCAGCAGCGTAAGCTCCTTGCTTACAGGTTGTTTGTCTCACCTTTCTGTGCCCTTCTATCTTTAGCATACTACAAAAAATAAAAAGCATTTCAACTTATAACGAGTCTCCTGTGGCTGCGTTTCAAATGCTCTTATGGTTTGTGCCATCTCATTACCAAGCCAAGCTAAATAAGATGATGACAAATAGAATGTGTTCTGCATCCTCTTGAAAGTTGGCCAACATAATAATTCTCACTTGTGTTTTATTGGGAAAAATGGATGGAGGATTAGATTAACCTTTAATATGGAACCTAAACGATAAAATCTAAATGAGGCTTTCTTGGCAAATAGATTTTAGCTTATTGATTTCTCATCCTTTCTTTTCTCTTTGTCATTTAGGGGAGAATGCTCTTTTCAGGAATCCACTATTTTCTATGATTAGCCTCTCAACTGTACCACATGTCTTTGTGTTTGATAAATGGCAACGATGAGATAGTTTCAATCAGCGCAGATAATAGGCCTGTCTCATCAAAGGTCACATGCTGAAATTATGATTTGTAATAGGAACGCTCACAGAAGAAGCATTTATTTCTGCCTTTGTACTTTAAAAAGATTAGGTTTTTATTTGTTTACTGCTTAACCAAAGGATCTCCTTGCTGGGCTTATGAATCCTGTATTTTCCATGCTTTCCATCAGAAGGGGATCCGTGTAAAACAGCACGTTACTAAAAATCAGCAAAAACGGGAGTGTTAAAATTTAAGTGTTAAACTTTTGGGTGTTGATTTAACACCACCTAGTGTTATTTTAACACTTTCTGAGTAAAATAACACCCAGTGTTGACGTTAATTCACAGTGTTGATTTCTTCAGTGTTGTCTCAACACTGGACAGTGTTAAATAAGCTCCGCCCACTGTGAAGTCTTATATAACACTTAACAGTGTTGGTATATAACACCATGCAGTGTTGAAAGCAGTATTCAGAAAAGCCCCGCCCTCTTCCACCTCATGTCAGACAGACCAGGATTTACCCAGCATTCCTTGCTGAGAAATCTTGCAGAAATGATGTTTTTGCATGTTTATGACCATTAAAGGCATTCATGAGAGTAAAAATTAGTTGTTCTAGTTAGTTTTTTTGTTCAATTTGATCAAGTTGTTCAACTTTGAGTTTATGTTATTGGCCAAAAATTGACACCATGAGTGAGAGGTATGTCCTGGTGTGTGAAGGGTGACTCCATTATACATTTCTACTAACTACTGAGTACAAAGAGTTTGATATTAACTCTGAGTGTTAAATTTACAGTCTCAAATGGTGTATTGACACCTTGTGGTGTCTGTTAACCTTTTAAACACCGTAATTTCCTTTGTTAATAATAACACACCGGTGTTACTTGTAACACTTTATTTTAACACTGTTGAAATATTAATGTCACACCCTGTAATGTTGAATATTAAACACTGGTTGGTGTTAAATTAACAAAAAAATGGGTGTTAAAATTTAACACTTTCACAAATGTTATTTTAACACCAGCAAGTGTGGACACATATAGACACTTTGGTGTTGAAACTAACACTGGCATTTTTTTTTGCTGTGTAGCTATCCGAGTGAAAGCTGCTCAACTCGTAACCCGACCTTGTTTTCCCCTCTCGTCACAGGGACAGGGTTTGTGATGGTGAACACATCCGGACGCTTCGCGGGGCAGAAGGCCTTACTGCTGACGCCTCAGCTGAAGGAGAACGACACGCACTGCGTCATCTTCCATTACTACATCGGAGGAAGGGACAACAGCCACCCGGGCCACCTGAACGTTTACATCAAGGAGAACAACAGTCCCATGGGGATGCCGGTTTGGAACGTGTCGGGCCCAGCCTCGCGCTCCTGGGGCCAGGTTGAGCTGGCCATCAGCACCTATTGGCCCAACTTCTACCAGGTGAGACAAAGACTGGCCCAGTTAAGTTCCCCTTTTCTCTAAGACATCTCTAAAGAAACAGGCCGCTCATTGGAAACAGCCTTTATAGTTGATCTGAAGTCATTAAAGCCCTTTCAGCGGCTGGAACAAGACAAAATTATTATTTGAGAAGCTCTAAACAATGGCACAAAAGCCCATTCAAAACACCTACTATTGATTTCTGCGGCTGCCTCCGTATCCATGGCGATCTGTTCTCACTCCCTTCAATCTGAGCCACTTCTCCTTTTCCAATCCTGAAAACTCATTTTCACTTACCAATGCACATGACTGCTGGCTGGGGCAAGGTGATTTCACACTTGCCTGCCTATTAGTCTTGGACGGGCTTGTTCCACCAGTCCACCAAATGTTAATTGATGCAGAGAGACCCCTCAACCTCCCAATGGGAGCAGGTCCCCCCCAAGTATATTATTTCATTAAGGCCTGGCAGAGCTGGTCCACGTTGGAGCTGAGGCGAGTTGTCCTGCTCGCTCATCATAGCTGCTCTGATAACTTAGTTAACAAGGGATACCGCTGGGCTTCTGTCAGCTGAATGTAGTGCAGAAGGTTTAATAAGAGTTCCTTGAACCAAACAGGAAAAGAAGAGGAAGGTAAGAGTAATGGTAAACATTAGGTGTTGACAGGATGGTGACCTTGTGTTGTTGAGTAAAGCCATGATTAGAGGTTTCAGGTTGCTTCAGATGGGTTAAAACCAAAAGAGTACATCCATGCAGATGTATGTGGGTAAAGCCAGAATCTCACTGGGCTGCTGTGGTTAGTGACTCATTGGGAAACAGTGTTTGTGAGGGACATTAGTTGGAGAGGTTTGCAGCTTAAATTTTGATTAGATGCACAAACTTTTCTCTCAAAGTCGTCACCGTTTTTGCAGATGTCTCAAATGCAAATTTAACTCAGTTCAGTTTTTTTTATTTAGAGCCACTTTGTGGAGCTTTCATATGAAAGAAAACATCCTTTACTACGTCCTGATGCATCTCAGTAATCCAGGTAAAAAATCAAAAGGAAAAAAATTGTATATGTCCTCTGGACGGGTTCTTCTTTAATGAAACGTTTCGTCTCTCTTCCAAGAGACTTCTTCAGTCTGAGTCCGTTACTACAGCCATGAAAGTCCATGTTGAGGATAACTAATGATGAAGAAACTGGCCAAAAACTGATTATTTTCATTTATTTCTCAGCAGATTAAACCATAAATGTGATGGTAACTCAATGAGATGGGTACAAAATGGTATACATGTCAAGTTGTACGGATTGTTCGTAAATTACACCCCATTTTGCAGGTATAAAGACGTATAGTAACACGTTCTCACTCTCGACTCATCAACATATTGACGCTTGGTCAGGGACCATCTGCGTCCAGTTTTGACGTGTCAGGTACCCCCGCGCTTCAGTCCTTGCCGCCCGCGGCTTTTCCGGGTTGCGCCACTTAGGGGTCTTTGGGTTGGGGGTCTGTGGTTAATATGAGGGATCAGGATTAACGGTTAATTTTAGGTACTGAGGTCAGGGATAGGCTGTATATGGCTATCAGAAGTTAAATTTAGGGTCTGGGATGGCTAGTTTTGCGCATTTCCTACTCTAAAAAAATATGACAACGCACTCGTTCTCCTCCACCTCATCTCGTAAAGAACTGATGGTAGGGGGATACCCGACGTGTCCGAAGCTGGACGCAGACGGCTACCTGACCAAGCGTCAATTTGTTGACGACTTGGGAGTGAGAATGGGTTGCGTATAGGGCAGTCTTTTGCCAAAATGTTCCTTCAAATTTATTTACGTCTCAGATCCGGCAGGCTGTAAGGAAATAATTTGGCCACCTCTTCGGCCTTCCCTTGCTTCTCCTCTGCCGCTGCAGATACCTTTATCTCTGCCCTCATATTGCAACCCATTCTCACTCCCAGCTCGTCACATATTGGCGCTTGGTCAGGTACCGTCTGCGTCCAGTTTTGACACGTTGGGTACCCTCCTCACATCAGTTATTGAAGAGATGAGACAGAGGAGGAGGAGCACGTTGTCATATTTTTGAAAGGAGTAGGACATGCACGACAACTAACCGTCCCAGACCCTAAATTGAACTTCTATTAACCCTAGACATCCAATCCCTGACCTCAGTGCCTATAATTAACGATTAATCCTGATCCCTAACCACGGACCCCAACCCAAAGACCCCTATGTGGGGTACCCGACAGGTCAAAACTAAACGCAGTTGGTACCTGACCAAGCATCAATATGTAACGAGTTGAAACGAGTGAGAAAGTGTTGCATTATTGTTCTTTCTCCACCGCTGACTGTCCATTCGTCCGCTCCGAACCAAAACAGTCCTCCTTCCCCTTGAATTGTGAGCTTTATGGAGTTTTTTTAAAATTAGTTTTCTGAGGGTCAAGATACAGGTAAATGTCCAAAAGGGGTTGACATGTATGAAAGGGGTACAGTGTGGATATACAGTAGATCAGGGTTATTCAACTGGCAGCCCACAGGCCACATCCAGCCCGCGAGTGACCAAAGTTTGGCTGACCAATTGGTTCATTTATCTCTTAAGACTACTGTAAGTACTCTAAGTTACTCTTAGTTAAACATAGACATGTTTGCTATGTACAAAAACATCAGAATCTTGGCTACAATCTGGTAAAAACCATTTCTATGAACACCCAAGAGTTAAAATTACAAGCAGTTGAATATGAAACTATGAAAGTGAAAATGAAATTAGTTTAAAATTTTGGCAAGTCAGAGATGTCAAAATAATATTTGTGTCAAATATGAGGCATAATGTGTTCTTTTTGTTTAATTATCACTACTTTTATAGGGTTCTGTGTGTTGTATTTGTGATTAAAAATGAACTACTGTATTTCAAAGGTAACAGATCTTTGTAATACTTGATTTATTTACATAATAACTTCAATTGCTGGATGTTCGGCCCCTGAGCTGTTGATCTGCAGTAGCTGTGGCCCCTGGAGCAGTTCAGTTGAATAGCCCTGGTATAGATGTTCAACAAAATAATGTCAGTGGCCTAAAATACAGTTTTGCACAAATTACTCACCAAAATCAGCCAGGATTTTTAAATTATTTTCAAAATGAGGACACATGGCTTGGATGCAAACACAGTATTCAGCGGGGCTCCAACTGCTGTCAATTAATTTTTTATTTTCCCACAGTTTTCTTGCAGTTTTGAGTTTCAACCAGTCTCCATCAGTCTCAGCCCTGTGAGATACCTTAAGGATGATCTAAGTTGTTTTTCTCATGCTCACGGCAGGTATTTAGACCTCAGTTCACCATTTCAATTTGACAAACCAAAGTTTTCCACAAGTTAGCTGCATTATGTTTTAGCAAATCTGTACACATGTAGGTCAAGTTGTTTGTAGATCCAATATAACAGGCTGCGTTTGCCTGGGGTGTTGGTGAGAATCTGCAACATCTGCTGCCTTTCAAACCCCAAGTGGAAGATCTGCTTTCATTTGTAATTGTTGCACACCCAAATTGACATCATGGGTAAATGTGAGGATGCTAATGATCTTAGCAACAATCTGTCAGGAAAGGACACCAATGCTTAAAATTGTTGCTAATTAACAACACGGCACTAATTATAGGTATCTTTAATTGCATAGCAACCTAGGAAATTGTCAAAGGGAAGCCACCTGATACATGTAAATTATTTTTTAATTACTGGTAAGGTTTTTAGGCATCATTCCAGCCTTTTGTGCTTATGATAATTACTCCTCTGTCAAGCTATCCCTTGGACTTTTAATATAGATTGTCATACAATTTCAAAACTGCTGAGCATTTTGTAAAAAAAAGAGACATTTTATGGGATTCGATTCTATTATGCAGATATTATTCAGAACATGCCGTGCCCATAAAATAAGCAGATCTACATCAACTTCATCTCATGACTGAACTAATCAATCCTCCTGTAATGTCGTCCCAAAGCGACAGTCAGTGCAGTGATGTAGACACTAAACTCTGGCTTTACTATCCGGCTCGCTGACAAATGAGAAGCATGAACTTTCCTGCGACACCAACAGCTTTGCCCCCATGTGAATATTTTCAGTGTGGGTCAGGCCCAATTATGCACTGCACTATTATTGATGTTGGAATCAATTATATCACAGCTATTAGGCGGGCTGACTGATGTCTGTTGCACAAACAAAGGATTTCAATTAGAGTGTGGGGGCCAGTTCATTTGTCTGGTGGCAATATAGAGTGGTTGGCCTTTTAATTTCCTTCAAATTAGCCCTTAATGAGGCCATAATTGGCACACAAGCCTTCACTTTCATATTTCATGGGAGCAAAAAAAAATAGAAATTTATAATTAGATATCTGAAGACATCCTGCCTCCCGGATGACAATGGCAACTATCTCTGCCTTAACATTCCTGAGCTGCAAAGAGAATCTGTGGCTCCAGCAGGACATATGTTTGTGTGTGAACTCTAATTTAGTCATAACCATTAATATATACGGGACGATGGACGCTACAGGTTCGCGTTTTGAAAATAATGGCATGTAAAACATGTGTTGCAGTAGCGTGCGTGCTGTAATTGGTCCCGGCGCCACACCCTGGGTTTGGGAAGGGACTGGCATTCTGTTTCCTTTTTTATCACGCTGCAGACCGAGGAGTGCATAACTCTGACATTCTGGGAGGACGCGCCCTCTCTCAGAGCGCAGGACCATTTGTTTTGCAGCTGAACTTGGCCCTTAAAACAGGGTCAAAGTAAGTCGTGCACAGCACAGTTGCACTTTTGTTTTAAAATATTATCTTTAATGGGGAGCAGGGAGCCTGACAGCTAAATAACTCCAGACTCCGAGCTTAAAGATGAAAGACTACATGAGGTATTTTTTATTTAAAATAGAAATAATGCTTTTAAAGCTTTTAGTGGACTACTTTGCAACAAATTGTTACTTATAATAGTAACAGTTGTTACAATGTAAAATCTTTAATAAGTTTGTTTTGGATTTTGCTAAATCTGATGTAACGTCATGTTATTGTCACAGTTTTTATTTAAAGTCAATATTTAATTCACAAGCAACAAAAATTACAAGATTATATAAAAAAAATCAACTTACTTGACCTTTTGTCTTTGCCTCCCATACTTTATCACAAGCTGTGTGCTAATCATCTCAGGGCTCAAACCTAATTTAACACTTGCATGTCATAACACCTGTCAGCTGTGACATATTGTGGAAATAACGTCAGTGGCCTGCAGCTGTGTCACCAGCTGCAGCCCCGCCAAGGAGCAGAAAGTGTCAGCGAGAGCCGGACGCGCACCCCGGCCGCACTCAGGTGCCTTTTAAAGACACGAGCCCCGTTCATCACCGGTGTTACGAGTCTCCTTTCTCCTCCTCAGATCGTGTTTGAAGCCATAACCTCGGGGCAGCGTGGCTTGCTGGCCATCAAAGACGTCGTGGTCCAGGGCCACCAGTGCAGTAAGTCTATTTTCCCTTCACAATAAAAGCACATCATCAAAGCGTCACTGTCCTTTCCGTGACACCCCCGTCGAAATACCTGTACGGTTGTTCTGTTCAAGGCTTCCCAGTCAAACAAAAAGACCTTCAGAGGATTCGCTACAGTCAGTCCTCCCTGGTGATTTGTGAGTGTAAAGTTGACAAGCAGGAGTGTGTAGAGGATATATTGTTGGATCGGCTGCGTTAAATCTACCCTTTGAAAAATAGAACAAATGGTGAAAAAAAAATCCCATCACGGTGTGCTGGTTTTTATTTTTGAGTTCAACCATTTTCTTTCAAACCCCCCTTAATATTGTCCTTCCTGATAGTGTTTTGGCTCTGTTTGTTTTTGTCTGTTAGCAAAACATCTTTAAAAAGAAACAGGACTAATTCTAAAGGTAAAGACTATAACGTCTATACAGTAACTGATTAACTTTCAGAGCCAATCTGGTTCAAAATGACTCCACAGCCTGCAGATCTACGAATTTATTTCACCGAATGCTCTGCCTTTAATTAGTAAATTATCTCATCAACGTCTTTTCTTTTAAGTCCAAAAAGTCCTGTTAGTTCAAACCACAGCGCTCAAGTTAATACTGAGAGGTTTCTAAAGTTTAAATCAATACCTCAACAATTCTCATCAATTGATCCGTGCTTTACTCCACCGTCACAGCTGAAGCATCAGCCTTCAATTGTAGCCGCTAATGACCTGCTAACCATTTGAAAGCAGCTGAATTCCTGCAAATGTTGTGTCAATAAGATGGATTCATACGGCGATGCGTGCAGCATATAAATGCAATCGAGCAAATCGATGAGGCCCTTGCAACGTGGCCGGTGTTTAAATGCGAACGTGTGAGTGGATCAATGGTCTTACTCAATTGCAATCGGCCTTCTTTGAGTGATAAGCGAAGCGATGAGAGCAACTTGTCAGCTGAAGCAGGGCCAATTCATTTTCTGTTTATCTGATCGCGTGGCATATCCAGCTCAGAGGGGTAATTACGCCACTGGGTGGTCCTTGTCTCCCCCCATCGTTAAAGACTACATAGATTTGTCTTTTTGGCACAAGATGGATTGACGGGGCAGAGATGAAAAGACAGTGTGGTTCAACAGGAAAGGTTATAAAATATTAAGTAGAAGTGAAAGTGTTGATGATGAAAGTGATAGAATTAGCTTTTGCCAAGTCTTCAGGGATTTCGCTATGTTTTGAATCAAGGTCGCTCTGCTGAATTGCCCTATTTTTCTATGCAGAATAGCAGTGCTAATCAAAAATGTTCTAAATAAGTTACTTTTGTGAACTATCCTAATTTGTGAACATACTGATAATGAGCTCAAATTGAAAAGAATAATGCTTTTTGAGAAATGTTCTGATTCATAGAAAGAACGCAGAAGGCAGAGAGGAACCAGAGTTTGGAAAGCTTTAAGGTTGGCCTTTAGCTCCTTGCTTTCACGTGTTTTTCTGCAATGTTTTTCACTAAGTGCTGGTGGCCTTCAGCGTTTTGAGCATTCAAGATTAATTTTCTCAGATCCCCAGGTTTACGGATTCAGGTTGGAGGTTTTCAAAGCGGGTAACGTTTGCTTTAAGGGAAACGTAACTCGAAATTCTTACAGTCCTGATCCAGGCGTTTATATTGAGACTCAAACAACCAATTATGACAATTAGTTATCATAAAATGTCAACTCATTTTAGAAAGCTAAGCTTCTCCTCTCAGCGTGTAACCTCATTATATGAACGTTTGCCTGTTTTCGCAGTGAATACGCCACACTTTCTGACTATAAAGGGAGTGGAGGTCAATGCTGGGCAGACTGCATCTTTTCACTGCACTGTCAACGGACGCAAGAGGGACAACTTTCGTCTGTGGCTCCAGGTGAGTCATCTTGATTTGTTTTCTCAAAAATTATAGCAGCTCATAAAGTTTGGGTTAGAAGTGGACTCTTTGGATTCTAGAAGGTCTTACTGACTTTTTTTTTTTTAAAAATGCTGTTGGAGAAAAAACTTTCACCTCCATCTTTTACCCCTTTTTTGTGGTTGGGTTGTGTAGACAGCTAAACTTGTAAAAACCAGCCCCTCGTTCTACACTTTGCTTCAAACAGAGGGTCTGGACTCTCGGCTTTATGAGAAACAATTTATTGCTGGAGGTGTAGACTCTGTTAAAGGGGCAATATCATGTGAAATCAACTTTTTTGAGTTTTAAATCACGTTATAATGTTATAATTTCATTAAAAAAACATGCACAAAGCCTTGCTTTGACTCATTCATGCATGTTTGAGAAATCCTGCAGTGTTTTTAGGAAGCCATGCTGAGGAGCAAAACGACAGGTGGGGACCAGAAATGCCTTTGGGTTGTGTCCTTTTGGGACAAGCTCCTCCTCTCGGACGTCTTTCAGCCGAGCTTCCTCACGGCGGAGCGTCCCCCACACCCTCCTCCCACCTGCTCCGCGACTCGGGCAGGCTACGTGCTGAAATGGGCGTGACCAGAGTGGTTGGATTTTCTTAAAGAGACAGAGACCTATTTCAAGGCATTTAGAAACTGTCAAAATAAGAAGTAAATTGTTTTGGGGATTTTTACAAATATATAGCTCTTTCATAAGCTGAAAATGTGACATAGTTACTTTATTTTAGTATAAAATTGAAATATAGGCTTGGAAAGCACATAATGTAGCCCCTTTAAAGTTTAAAGTGATTAGATCTGATTTTACACAATCGCTAACGTTTGGCTGTGACGTTTGTAGTGTGCCTGCTTGATCGTGAAGGAAGCTAAGCTAAGAAGCTAACCGGAAATCACACACGCTGTAAACAACATCTCCTACTGAGAGGAGAGAAGTACCAAGCCGAACAAGACGGCTGCAAATGAATGCTGCAAGCTTTGTAAGACAATTTTAATTTAATTTGGAAGCCTTGTCAGCACTGATTGAATGGCTTCGCGGCCATTGCTAAGCTACAGTTAGAAAACTGACGTCGTTATTCACAACTCCTCCTCCTGTTCGCTGATTGGCCCGGTTGAAATTCTACCAGAGATATCCATGTCAGTGGGAGAAAGCCCAGACAAAGCAGAGAAGGGAGGTTAGAATCGAGCGTAACAGCGTAGGAAGGCAATGGCCAGGCTAGGAGGCAACAGGTCCAGGAGAGAAACCCAAACCTCCCTCTCTCCAGCGACACGGTTCAGCTCCACCTGGCAGATCCCAAGGTGGCCCAGGCCTAAAAAGATATACAATCCCTCTATCTGCCCCAGGGCCTCTTCCTAGTGAGAGATGGCTGAGAACCCGCCAAAAGGAGGCGTTCAGGAAGCATCCTAATCAGATGCCTAGGCCACCTTAACTGACTCCTTTCAATATGAAGGAGCAGCAGCTCGACTCTGACCTCCTCATCTTATCTTTAAATTTGAGACTTAAGAAGGAAGTTCATTTCAGCCACTTGTGTTCGGGAGCTTGTCCTTCCAGTAACGGTCCAAACCTCGTGACCACACTCAACTCCCACTTTACCACAACAATCCAAAGTAGCATTCTGATTGCTGAGGGCGGGGCTCCGTTCCATCAATTCTTCTCTCGTACCATCATTTGTAAACACAACACCCAAATACTTAAACTCCTCCATTTGATGTAAAGTCCCCACTGACGGGGGGTGGGGGTGGG
>NW_013952444.1:1799125-1801253 GCF_001266775.1 Austrofundulus limnaeus
GTAAATTTCTGACACAAAATCTACTTAAGTATTAAAAGTAAACGTACTGAGTAAAAGTGAGCTGTTAGAGTTTCCTAAATGACATTTATTGGGAGGTGACTTCTCCAAAAAATGATTTTTCTAACAGCGTGCAGCTGTGATGGGTTGTGTACAAGCTAATAGGGTGTCAGAATGGTATATATTTATACTTCTCATCCAACCACAATTCAATTCACTCTATCCAGGAGACACAATTTATCAGGATAGTATTTTTTAAAGTAATAATAACTTGGAATAAAATAGGAGTAACGACTTTCTACTTTGTACCTTTTTAAAAATGTAGTGAGTAGAAAGTACAGATAATTGTGTAAAAATGTAATGAGTAAAAGTAAAAAGTACGCTGAAAAATAATTACTCAAGTAAAGTACAGATAACCAAAATTTCTACTTAAGTACAGTAACAAAGTATTTGTACTTAGTTACTTTACAACTCTGGCAAACAGGGAATAAAAAAAATACAGTTATCACTGTATCTACTTTAAATCATCATCTTTTTAAATCATTTAGTTCAAAATATACTTTGGATTAAATCATACATGAACCTGTGTTGAACTAAAAAGGAATGCAATTAACCTCAAAAAGCTGTGTGCTCCTCGTTATCAGAATATTAAACGATGCCTAAAGAGAGAAAATGTCAAACATATAGGACAGATTTTTCATTTCATCTCATGACACTTAGGTTCAAGATAACATAAAAAAAACAGGCTCACAACTACTTTAAGAATATTCCTTTACGGTGGGAATCATTGTAGAGAGATTTTTACCTGTTCACCTTTTCCACAGGCCCCTGCAGTGGGGAGGCAGGGGATTACGCTTGTTTCACATCACAGCAGCATGGTCTTAAGATGCTGGCCCTGTGTGGAACCTGCGCACTATATCCGGCACCGCAGAGCCGCGCAGCAGTCTTGAATTGACCTTGTTCTGAGCAGGGAAGGTAGTGCATCTGGCAAACATAACCCCGCCGGCTCGGCTGCTAAGCACGCTGTCACGCGTGTGATCAGTGCGAGCGCGACGCCGGGTAAAGGTCCTCTGCCAGGTACTCCATCATTTTAACAAACACATCCTCATTAGCACAGGAGCTGGAAAACAAACATTAAGTGAAGTCCCCCGATGACAGTAATGAAGAAATATTTCTAATGAACAAATGTCCCCCATCTGCCTGCTGTGAGGGGTGACAGCTGGGGAGAGCCCACAGTGTGTGTGTGCATTCCCGTGTGATAAATGTGTTCCTACAATCAGTCACCGATGGGAAACCATAGGACATTTTACAAACAGTCACAGGGTTTCTCAAACCCACAAGGTCAGGCCGCTTTTCCTCATCGAGCCGTTTCCGTTCCTCCGGTCTGACCCGTGTGTTTGTTCCGAGCAGGGCATCGGCGGACGGGAGGCCCCCATGAAAGCCACTAAACCCTGGAACAACCGCCGCTTCATCGGCACGTTCGACGTGGAGAACACGACCAAGGGCGACTCGGGCCGCTACCGCTGCATTGTCCACTCGGACAAAGGAGTTGGAGTGTCCAATTATGGCGAACTAACCATAAAACGTGAGTATTTGTTCCAAAGCGGAAAGGAAAACAAACTGCCGCACAATAGGCCGAGCTGTTTTTTTTTTCCATCTGCGCGACCTCCGTGCAGGGTAGCTAGGGACAAACAGGAAATGCATTATTTATTTATTTATTTTTCTTTTGAATGGAAATGTCCTTTAATGGCTTACTGAAAACACAAGCTTTTTAAGCTTGATTTGTTATCCACTAGACTTTAATATTTCCCCTTTAAAGGCTGTCCTTGAGTGAACGCGGTTCCACTATAAGATCACAAAGGCAAGAGGCAGCAGGGTTTACAGTAACCTCTCTGATATTTCACTCCCTCAGTCATTTGATATGAATTTATGGAGTCGTCCGAAGCTAAATCTTGCAAGGCCTCTCTTTCCGACGGCCCTATAGCCCGGTAATGGCCATCTATATTTCTTCACCTCAATTTTCTCCCGGTGCTCTCAATTGAATTTACTGCCTGGATTTTTTTATTCTCTCTCTCTCTCTCTCTCTCTCTCTCTCTCTCTCTCTCTCTCTCTCTCTCTCTCTCTCTCTCTC
>NW_013952444.1:1801411-1810777 GCF_001266775.1 Austrofundulus limnaeus
TCTCTCTCTCTCTCTCTCTCTCTCTCTCTCTCTCTCTCTCTCTCTCTCTCTCTCTCTCTCTCTCTCTTCTTTGTCTCTAAGCTTTATGTGATTGATAGGTTTAATCCTGCCTGTCCAAGATCGAGGGCTGTCAATCATGCGAGAATGGCCGGGCCCAGACACCGCAGAGCGTACGAGGGAGATAAAGTCTCTCAGCTCGAGTGTATCAGCGGGCTTCAGCGGCGTACTCAAAGAAAATTTACCGACACGCTGGAGGCACTCAGGAACAACACTTGTGCATAAATGCAGCAACTAAATCACTTGCACGTCCTCGCACTTTCCACGCGCTCACTGGGCGGCTGACGCTTAGCTCGTCTCTGCTTTCGCTTTGACAAACAAGGCGAACCGGATAAAGTGCTTCCGTCATAAATATTTCAGATTCAGTCGTGGTGATTGCGTTTAATTTATCTCGGTTTGCATTCTGCACTGATTGAACGCCTTAGTGACTTTGACATAAAGCAAGTCATTCGAAGAGAAGAAAAGGCGTTTTCACACTTAATCGCCACGCGTAAAGTCTAATATCTCTCATCGTACGAGTCATAAAACAAGCAGCACTGCGGAGGAGTTGTAAATCCTCCCCGAATATGCGTCCGTCGCACCGGCGGCGCGTTCTTTGGCGGAGTGACCGTGGAGCGGTTCTGTGGATTATGAGCCTTCCACAGTCACCCCCACCCCTCATTATCATACACTGCTTTTTGCTTCAACAGGAGGCGAATGAATGCTTGATTATCCCAGATAATCACTTCTGCTTCTCATGCCAGTGCTCTGTCAGATTTATGCGCCCGGTGCATGTATTTCCCGAGCGCTGTACGGACAGGCCCGGTCCAGACCCCTGCTTCCCTGTTCCCCCTGTGTTGATGAGCTCTCCTGCAGAGCAGCCAGTGGTTTTGAAAGGAGGATAATTACTCACTGACCAGGCTTTTTTTTTTTTTTTTGGGGTGAGAATCACCTGAAGCTCTCGCTGAGCTCCGACTTTGTATTCTGAGCCATGCTACCCACCCGAGGTTGTCAAGGTTGCAGACGTGTCGACACTAATGAGAAAAAGCCACCAAAAATCAAAGTCCGGGGCCAGTCGTGCTCCTCATTTTCCCCGTGTCCACCTCTCCTCATATCAGGAACAGATCAATTCTTCACTCGCAGCAGTCCAATTAGAAAAGTGCACGACGTAATGAGGACCTCTTCCTAACAAGGTGGACACAACGGGCGAAATGAAAGATGGATTTATAAACAGTGAAGTCGAACTAATCCAACACTGGGGCTGAGTGACTGCTTTTATTATCGCTCTACGTGGTTAGAAACAAGTGCAGGGTTGTGTGTTTGTTCTTACGTGTGTTCTAGGAAGAGATTTATTAAGAAAAAGGCCAATGATTTTCTGATTTGGGATATATATTTTTTTAATTTTGGAACAGTTCTTGCAATAATGTAATTGTCTTTGTCTGTATTAGTTGGCTCATTAACCACTTGGCATATTTTAATTAAACTACCTAGGAAGTAATGATTGGATGAACCTCTACAACTGATAAACTTCTGGAGATAAACCCAATGGGGACCTTCACTCAGGCTATTTTTAAAACACGAGTCACGTGACTATTTCCGCTCGACACTGATGCACGTACAAACTCTCTGTGCTGGTCTAGCTGCGTTTAAACTTAAATAAACTTAGAAAAACAGCATCAAACTCCACCGGGAGGCCCACAAAACAAGGTGCTACGCTTCTTAAAACTGGATACAGCCGTCATCCCAACATGAAAGGAGCATCGATTACTTTTCCTAAGCTTAATGTCTGCTCCAAACATTTTATCGGATGTAAAAGGTCTGTCTATAACAGAGGAGCCCAAAGTGGGGCCCGCAGGCCAGATTTGGCCCGCCAAGCCATTTGATTTGGCCCACCAACAGTTGCCAAAGTTACTAGGTTGTAACCTGTTATCCTACAGGTAGAAACACAGTATTTCCATTGGTCAAATGACTATATAAAAGGGCTGTAGTGAAGTAGTTTTCAGTCATGGTGCTGTCATATCTTTGATTTACTAGGATTAAACAAGAAACATGAAATGTCAAGAAATATTTAGATCAGATTTAACCCCGCATGTAGATTTGCMCACTTTATAAGGCCASAAAAACTCATATTTTATCAATTTATGAWATGTCCCATGAGCCTTTGCTACTTGAGCGTACGGCAGACTTTCTCCAAGTGCACAGACTAAAACAAAAGAGGGCCATTGCACAGCTTAATTGTTAAAAATAAATTACTTTACTTAAAAAAGTATTTGTATTTCATGTATTATATAACTGCATTTGGCCCGCAGCCTTGGATAGATTTTCATTTTGGCCCCCTCGGGGAAAATGTTTGGGCGCCCCTGGTCTATAAACAGTAAACCTTATTGTTTTTTACTGTAGCCTACTGCTAGCTTTACTCCTAGCGTTCATGCTATCCTCATGCAGCTATCTACTGCAGTCACATATGGTGATGTTATACTTATTATTATATTATACACAAATTCTAAACATCACCATTAAATTTGTTTAAACGATGCAGAAGCAGTGTCTCAAGTGATAAAAATACACACACAAGGTGCAGCTAAGCTAAGCTATAAAACGACATCAGTAAAATCACCAACCTTTTTAAAAAAATTCCTGTTATTTTCCAAGTCTGTTGAAGACTACAGGCCTCCAGACAACCTTTCAAAAGAACTTCCTGTGATTCCTGCTGGATTTGTCGAAATTTGCTTTAGGAACGTCTCTTTCTGTTACAGGATTAACGCAGACTCTCCGTAGAATCTGTTGTGTCTGTCCGATCGTTTGAGCGAGCGGCAGATAACGTATGCAAATGATGTGCGTGACGTCACGAGCGAAGGTCCCCTTTCAAGATGGCCACCACCATCAGCTAACCTTAGCATCACAAAACTGGTTATAACTCAACAAGTTGAACAGAAATTGAGCTAAAATTTGAGTTTGTATGAGATTCATTTAGAAAATACTCAAGAGCTGCCAGATCATGAAAGGTAGAGAGCAGAATGCAATCCTTTAAGGGATTTTGAAATATTTTTTAGTTATTATTACAAAAACAAACACTTTCTATAAATAACCAATTATCATTATTTATCTTGAGAAAAGAAGCTTTGCTACATCAAGCAAAAACAAAATTAAAACAGCGTTGAAATAAAATTTGTTCTTCAGATAAATATATTGTTACTGCCAGAGGTACAAGAAATAACTAAGTGAAAGTGAAAACACTATACCTTTAACAGAAAACTACTTTGGAAAAAGTGAATTTCATTTAAAAGTAAAAGTCATAAAACTGCTTGCAATAATCAGGAAAATAAAAGTATTTTTTATTACAAATCCTTCAAGATATTACTTAAATAATACTACTTCGTTACTTCGTTACACCACTGATTATTGCAAGCTGTGAATAAAAATCTGGGATAATTGTTGTGATTTTCAGCAGGAATCCAAGTTAAGATGGCTTTTAGTATAATTATAGATTCAGGTGAATGTCTGTGTGCGAGTATTTTATTATTTTGTGCCCTTGCGTGTGCATGCACATGCGTTTGTGTGACTGTGTTTTTTTGGCAGCCAGATGAAGCGAGACACAGCTGTCGCCAGAGCCGCTCGCCTGTCTGGTCAGCATCATGACAACAGCTGCTCGCTGACCCTCGCGTTGGGTTTGCCGCCGTCATCTGCGCTCTGTCAACCTCTTCCAGCTAACTCCAAACTCGGCTCCAAGACCTTTCCAGAGCCCCGCTGCTGCCACGCTGCCAAGCGAGGCTTTAAACGTTGAAGGGGGAAAAAAAGAGTTGTTAAAATTCTGAAATGTTCCAGAACTTTAGTTTTTTTTCTTCACACCATTAATTTGTTATTTGCAGTGCATCTGTTAAGGCTGAACAGAGGATTGCTCGACCTACAGCAGTTATTTCATCACTGTGGCTTTATATTGTTAAGCAACCTTTTTTTTTTTGCTGTGATTTGATTAGAGCATCAATGAAAACTGATAATTGGCATCCATTAAATGCAGTGATGAACTTGTGTTCACTAAAGAAATGTGCTCACGGAGGAGCTGGTGCTTCTTCATGTTTTCTTACAAAGTTGTTTTAAAAAAAAATCAATTAGCTGCGTTTGTGTTGCGTGGTCTCTGTGAAGAAGTCGTGTCTGAGTCAGTGGCAGGAAATTTGTCATATTTTGAGGGTCTGTCTGGTAACTGATTAACGAGGCGAAACGTTTTGCTCTGTGCCACCGTTTCACAGCTGCTTTTTGTTGCTTAAATTAATCTGATGTCCTGCCGCTTAACTTTGTTAAACCCCTTTTTAAGTTCTAGGAGACTCGTCAGAACAAGGCAGTGGTTGAACCCAGATTTTGGGTCCTTTTTTTTTTTTCGTCTGGTTCCAACACGCAGAATTGATGAAGTCTCGTGGATTAGCTGGTTCACTTTAGGTGATGTTTGTTAGCAACACTGGAAGCTTGGATTAGAAGGAGTTTAGGGACGTAAGATGGAGGTCAGAGCGAGGTAACCATCTGCTGGAGAACATGAAGAACCACCATGTTGTTCTTTTGCATGGCTGCTCCATGAACGATGTCATCTTATCTTATATTTTTATTGTTTTACCTGTGGGCTCATTAGGACTGTACAAACACCAGATTCTGAAGTGGTTTGTTTTTTGCTTTTTATCAATTGTCTTGGTTTTAAGGTTGTATCAGATACAGCCTAAAATACAGTATATCACATTTAGACCATTTAGTGGTATTTGTACTGTATATGTAGTACATATGGTTGGGCGATGTTGGCAAAAAAAAATCACGATTAATTGTGATATATAGCCAATAACGATTAATGACAAATAATCACCTGGAGCCCCTGGATGTCTACATGCTCTAGTCCAGGGATATTCAAATAAATTGCTCCGGGGGCCACAATTACGCCAGCTCAACAGCTGAGGGGCCGAACATCCAGCAATGAAAGTCATTATGTAATTAAATCAAGTATCACAAAGATTTGTTACATTTGAAATAGTTTATTTTACTACATTTAATCATAAATACAACTTACAGAAACCTATGTAATACAAGTAGTGATAATACAACAAAAACAAAAATAACACATTTTGCCTCTTATTTACTACAAAAAATATTTTAACATCTCTGACTTGCCAAATTTTTAAACCAATTTTATTTTCACTTTTATAGTTTTATTTTCAACTGTTTGTAGTTTTAACTGTCTTGGGTGTTCATTGAAATAGTTTTTACCAGCTTGTAGCCAAGATTCTGACATTTCTGTAGATATCAAGCATGTCTGTTTAAGAACTTAGAGTAATTAAAGTGGAAAACCGGGGAATTGGGGTTAAGAGATGAATGAACCAATTGGTGGGCCGAACTTTGGTCACTCGCGGACCGGATGTGGCCCGCGGGCTGCCAGTTTAATAGCCCTGCTTTAGTCACATGACCAATTTAAATCACTCTAGTGAGAAAGATTTGCTCTCAGAAGTGTCAAAAGTGTAGACTTCAGGCTAGTCATCAAATTTTAGTAAAACTGGAGTTATGATAAATAAATTACAGAACCTTTTTTAAAAATGTTCGTCAAATTTGAAGTGGAGAGGAGCATCGAGCAGACTGACCGGGAAAATTTCCACTCGGTCATTGTCAAGTGCCAAAAAATAATCTGACAATTAACTGCACACGATACGACTTTGCCCAACCATAATAGTACACTGAACTAAAAAGTGCATGGATTTAACAAAGTTATTTTTAACTAAGTGAAAAAAAGACACTTTGTTCAAATTTTAAAGTTTCCATTTGAACTCTGAATAAAAACAGCTTTAGTCGCACCTCACAAACGCTTTTTATTCAACGTGACAAAAACTGTGTGTGCACAAAAAAAAAAAACAGTTATTATTGCATTCCTCAGACAATCATGTAAATGTTACGGCAACACCCTCTCACCCGTCTATACTGTCTGAAAAAACAATCCTGTAATATCCCACAGCAGAAATAATTTGTTTGACATTTCAAGAAACCTCATTAAGGCAGAAAAGTCTTAAGGTTGAAGCAAGATTAGACAAATATTGTGACAAAAAAGAGATAAGGTTATACTCAAGGCTGTCATATAGCATCACCTTTGTCTGAAAGAAAGGATTTTTTACCCCAAAAAACTTTATTTATAGTATTTTTTATTATTATTTGACAAAAGAAACAGACCCTGAAGTGTAAGAAGGCCAAGAAATAGATTGGTCAGGTTGGTATGCTTTCCCTCCTCTTTTTCTTTTATTTTCATACTTTTTAAACATTGTGTGAAGGATTTTTTTCTTTTCTTTTTCTTTTTTTTTTTTTGACAGTTTGGTTTGCAGAACACAAACTTATTAGTTTGACACTGAAACACAATTGGCACAAATCTATTGGCTTTTCTAGTTTTAGCTGCAACTTTTTATTCCAAAAACATTTAACAGCTACACTGTAAAATTAGATATTAAATGTTCTAAAATGTTGAAATAACAGTGTGCTACCAAAACTTATGACATCATTATATTCAGTAGCAGGTTAAATGAACTGCTCTGATTGCACTTAATATTAAATTACTATGAAGCAGAATTAAGTGGGATTGTTGGTTTCGGGCCTCAGACTGATAAAAACGTGGGATCTTTAATTGTTATTACCCTTTGTCAAGTTGCTACACACTGGAAAGCAGCCACTGGTGACACTCTTAAAAAAAACACTTGAGTTTGTGTTTATTGTGCCATCAGTCGGTTTAAACAGAATAATTAAACTCACAATCAGTCACGACAATAGAGAAGGCAAATGCAGTCGTCGTCAATTGCCTGAAATGTTTCAATGGATCTCCTCTGATTGAATCAATATGTTGTTCAAAGGGAGCAGCATCTGCCAAGGTCTGATCAGCTTTACTCCTTTTCAAGTTTCCACCTCTTTAGAAAATGTGTGGCATTACAGTCGGTGTGTGGCTCAGCCACCGTACTTCTGATAAAGACTTTCTATTCATCAAGTCGTAACTATCGATCGGCTCTTGTTAAATACCTTGATTATCGGAAAAGAATCAAAAGAGAACATTCTTTGTGAGCTTTTAAACCATTTTTGATTTGGTTATTGTTTAAAGCGACACGTCGAATCTCGTTTGCCTGCAGGTATTATTATTATTATTTTTTTGTTTTTTTGTTGCAAATGTTGATGCTTTTTGCACAAACTGAAAACGCTGTTATTCTTCTATATTTTTGAGCCTCCAACACAATGGCACAGTTATCGAACATCAATGTGTTTTGAATTTTCCCAGAGCCTCCGGTTCCCATCGCGCCACCCCAGCTGACGGCTGTCGGAGCCACCTACCTCTGGATCCAGCTGAACGCCAACTCCATCAACGGGGACGGCCCAATCATCGACCGGCAGGTGGAGTACCGGACCGTGTCGGGCACCATGTATGACCTGCAGCCCGTAGACAAGACCACACACAAGATCGGCCACCTGGATCCAGACACGGAGTACGAGATCAGTGTTCTGCTGACCAGACCTTTGGAGGGAGGGACCGGAGCCCCCGGACCTCCTCTGAGGGCCAGAACCAAGTGTGCAGGTGAGGTCTGAATGAAATTACCCCCACAAAACCACTGACATGTTTGGAAATGATTTTCCTCTTTAAATTCAGCTTTTACTGCATCATTACGACACCAGCAGCTACAAGAATCACCTGCAGATCTTGTGATGAAATTTGAGAACTTTTAAAAATGTATTTTTGCATCAGTCTGCCCTTGAGTAGAATTTGTCAGGGCAGTCATTTGGTATTTATATTTAATGGTGTTACCAAGATTTGTCAATAGTAAAACCCAGGAAGATCTAGAGTTGAGCATTTCTTAACACCTCTGGACTAAAAGTAATGATTTTAGCTGAAGTTGCTGCTGAAATGGTAAACTGGCTTAAACTGAGGTGAATCTGCAGTGAACTAAGAATAAATGGTTTAATTTGTGGTTTAGGTGAGACCTTTAAATGTAAAGTTTTATTTTATTTTTATCAGCCGGCGGCGTTGTTAGAATTTGACTGCCTGCAGCCTGAGGATAATATATTACACCACAGTTGCACCATTTTCAATAAGAGTTAAAGAAATGTAAAATGTGTTGAATCAGTCGTTTGCATTGGCTGATTTTCACAACATGATATAAAAATATGTGGGTACAATCTTAATTTCTCATTTACCTCGTTCATTTCTCTCTTTAGCAGTAGGAATCAACTTCTAAAGAGGAAATTTTATCTGCCTAAAGAGTTGTTTTGGCTAATTTCCACCTCCAAATTGGACTTTTCTTTCATCGTTTTCAATTTTGCTCATACATGAATAAAATCATAAAACAGCTAATATATATATATAAACAGTATATAGACAACAAGTGAACTCTCATAAGAAATGCCAGATGCACTTCCTGACACAATGTGGTTTCAAATCTGCAGCCTCAGATTTTTGAAAAAAAGCAGCATTGACCAATGAGCTATGCCCACAAACAAATCACCAGTACTGATTAAAAAAAAAGATAATGACTTCCATGAATAGTTAGAGCAACTTTGTCGAACATAAATCACTTACTTGGCCTCATGTAGAATTTAGAGCTAAAAACTGCCCAATCACATGGTTGACTTCCTAAAAACCCACTTATTGCACTTAATTTTCATTCTAAACACCCTCTAATTCATCAGCGGCTCAGATTAATATCATGTGTGAAGGATTGTGGCAACTTAAACAGGAATGATTATTGGTGCTGCGCTGTGGTTAGTCACACTAACATCTACACATAAACACTTTAAGAGTGCCTGATGACGCTGTACCAAGTTGCCCTTCTCACAACATTAAGCAGCTAAATTCCCCTGCTGTACCGGGACGCCAACATGAGGGACGAAACAAATCCAAGATCAGCACTTTCCCCGCTCCCGGCTAATTCTGTTTGGTGTCCGGAGAAATGCTGATGAGAAGGAGAATTTCCTCCCGTCTCTGTCCAGGGTGCAACCCCGTCTCCCCGCTGTGAAGGTCAGGAGCTCATACATTTTTAGTCTGCTTGATGGGGATGAATGAAACTCCAGTACCTGCACTGCCCTCTGAATTAGACCTGGCTTCG
This sequence comes from Austrofundulus limnaeus, assembly GCF_001266775.1. Classification (NCBI taxonomy): domain Eukaryota; kingdom Metazoa; phylum Chordata; class Actinopteri; order Cyprinodontiformes; family Rivulidae; genus Austrofundulus; species Austrofundulus limnaeus. The sequence continues at coordinate 1,810,543 of NW_013952444.1, forward strand.
GTGTTGGGGTCCCGGCCCCTGTGCTACCGCCGCCGGTCACAGCGGGGAAGATTGATGGCCCTGCCTCCCGGAGCGTGTTTGAGGAAGCAGCTCTTGAACTCATCCAGGTCTCTGCTGGTTTTTGCCGCTGACAGGCTGGTTCTCAGCAGCACTGCTAATTCAACAGTTAAGACTTACAGGACACACACACACACACACACACACACACACACACACACACACACACACACACACA
>NW_013952444.1:1812238-1813726 GCF_001266775.1 Austrofundulus limnaeus
ACACACACACACACACACACACACACACACACACACACACACACACACACACACACAGCTGTAAGTGCCGTCTTTCATATAGTTATTCGTAGCTGTTGCTTTGGTCACTTTGCAAAAATGAGCAACGTTTCTGATGACAAAATGTTTTATTTCAATCTTCAGCAGAATGAAAAATGTTTAACGCAAGGACGCCACCAATTCTGTTCAGAGACAGGCAGAGAAAAAGGGGTACCCTTGAAATGTTTTCACTTCCATTACCATGCTAGTGAACAACAACAAAAACGTTATATCCAAGGCTTCAGGGGTTATTTGTGACTTTCAAGGTTTCGTCGAGTGATTCCAGGCATTTTATTTTTTGCATATCCTCTTGTCTTTCATTTGTCGATGTTGAATTTCTCAACTTAGCATTTATCATTTTCAACCTTTGCTGTTATGCTGGCCGTGTTTTTCAGCTAAATGAGGAGGGGAAAAAAAACACTCCCACCCACTTTTTGAATTTTATTTTTTGTGTGTGTGAAGTTGTTTACCACTTGAGTCCTCCATGCTCCGTAGGTGCAGCTTGAAGGAAGACACAGTTTTATCAGGTAGTGCCCCAGGATCACAGTGTGGTGCCCAGAATTTTAGTAATATTATAGAGAGAGCGTTTCTCCCAAAGTGATCGTTTCCAGCCCACACGGTAGAGCTGCAGAAGAAAACCTTAAACAACTGCTTCTCTGCTGGCTGAGCTCAGATCAGAGGGAAAATGGGCCACTAATGTAGAATGTCTAGCTTCCTGAAAAATTATTATTTCAACTGATAAAGTATATTTATTATTTCTTACAGTCATTAATAATAAATCGTTACATTACCAGTCGACACAAAAAATGTTCAATGCAGACCTGATGATACTTTACAGTGAAATTAACCATCTTCTCAACAGGCCAGCTTTGTCTAATTGAAACCTAAAAATAGTCAAATATATAATTTTGTGTTACACTGTGTAAATATTACATATATTAGAGGCATAACCAGCATGTTATATTTATTATCCATCCATCCATTTTCTGTACACATTTCTTCCTTTCAGGGTCACGTGGGTCACTGGTGCCCACATCCAGTGGTCACAGTGCGAGTACATCCTGGACAGGTCGCAGGTCCATCACAGAGCTTAATATTTATTAATTTGTGCTAAATTGTAGCATGATTTAGCGTAATGCTACAATCTGTTTATCAATATATGCTACAGAAGTGAATGTCTGCTAGCCATTTCAATAATAGCAGTGAATACCTCAGCTTTATAAGCTTATTTTTATATTAAATTGTTACATTATTAGCTTCACTTCTGATCAGATCATGTTCAAACTAGACACCACATAGCTGTAACATAAAGACCCCCACACGCAGAAATGCACCAGAGCTCGGAAGTCTTTATTCCTAATAAATGTCATGCTACCAGGTGCATCTCAAAATTGTAGTGGTTTGGGTGGGGGTCTTTTTTTGGGGTGGGGG
>NW_013952444.1:1813736-1817814 GCF_001266775.1 Austrofundulus limnaeus
TATTAACATGTACAGTAATATTAACATGTACAGTAAAACTAACATGTACAGTAATATTAACATGTACAGTAATATTAACATGTACAGTAAAACTAACATGTACAGTAATATTAACATGTACAGTAATATTAACATGTACAGTAAAACTAACATGTACAGTAATATTAACATGTACAGTAATATTAACATGTACAGTAAAACTAACATGTACAGTAATACTAACATGTACAGTAATATTAACATGTACAGTAATACTAACATGTACAGTAATACTAACATGTACAGTAATACTAACATGTACAGTAATACTAACATGTACAGTAATGCTAACATGTGCAGTAGTTCTGGTTAGCTCCCAGCTGGTACAGTAGATCACACGGTCAAGCCTCACTCTAGTTGTTCTATATAACCTTCGTGGTTTAGAGTCAGACACATTTTGAACCTGATGGATGCAGAAACACTTTGAAATGTCTTTATGTTTGAATAAAATCTGTTGTTTTCTCCACGGCTCTTGTTTTGATGCAGGAGAGATGATTTTGGATGAGTCGCAGTGCTGGATAACCAGTCTGTCACAGTCTGTCCTGCGTGTCTCATCCTCGCCCCTTTTGGCCTCTGCTGTCCTGTTTGGCTCTTGTGTGTTTTAAAAATGGCAATACACGATGCCCATGCTGGGTCCAAACACCTGCTCAGACCGCAGCCTCTGCCAGCGCCGTCTATAAGTTCTCTCCATCTGCGCCCGGCTACCTCGTGGGAGTAGTCTCATCTGTTTGTTTTTCACTTTGCCACTCTGTTGCACTGAGTGCTATTAAACACGAGGGAATCTGCATTAATCAGGGCTCATCCCTCCCTTAAACACTTACAATATGTATATCAGTGGAGTGCAGGGAGGAGCCGCATAATTACGCTCCCTACGCCAAGGTTGGTTATCAGCTTGTTGCCTCCTGGTTAATTAGTGAACGACTGTTTTGATACAAATAACGATGCTTCTCACGGTTGAAACAAAATTGCTGTTTTCTTTAAATACTACTCTATATCATAGTAGCATTATTTTGCAAAGCAGTTTAAAAAACACTTGCGTGGTTTCTTTTATCACCAGCATCTTGACCTTGGAAGCTTGTGAATCACAAAGAACTGGTTGTTTATGAGTGACGGGCGTGGTATGAATCATATGACCCATGCAATAAAAAGTCCTCTGACTCTATTCACTAACAGAAAGTAAAAAAGGTATTTTTTCCCTTTAAACCCTGCAAAGTAATGACTAGCAAGAAGACTGATTTACATTAATACCATTTCTTTTTTCTGTCATTGTTCAGCTGCCAAAGAGATCTTAGAAAAGTACAATCTACGAAATAAAGGAGCTTTTTCTCCCACTGATGTATACTTAATATGTCAAAAGCCCAATTGATGGACAAGAAGATTTAATGACTTGACTTGAGGATAGTTAGAGCCTGGTACTAGTTTATATAAGACATACGCAATCTTTTTCACTTTTGAGAATCTGTCAGTTTTGGAGACAATGTTGCTTTGGACAGGTTTACAGGAAGGCTTTTACCTTTCGTCGAACACTGCCAGACTCCAGCTCCGAACTGTTTAAGACATTAAAGCATTTTAGTCGTCCAGTCTTAATCAGTCTTTGAAACATCTGTAATGTGGCTTTAAATATAAATGTACCACCACTATTTTATCATTGCCAACATCAAACGTCATAGGAATGTTTTTACCATGTATCAAGGTTACAAGTTCTCGCTTGTAAATGAGACTACATGTCTCAATGAAATTATCTTCTCAAATAAAAGTTATGTCATGAACTATTAAATGAATTTTAAAGAAACATGAAAGAACTAATTATTGAATGTACGTCTATAAACTGCCTTTTGGAATCAAACTACTACAAATCGCAGTCAAATGATTTTTGCAAACACAAAACTCAGACGGTAGAGAAGAATCTAATGTTTCTTTAGATTATTTTGAGTCACTATCAGAGAGATGAAGATGAGTCAAATAATTTTGTTTCAATAAGAGTTCCCCTTTGATGTCACTTCCTGTTTCACTTTGGCTTAACCAAGTTCAAAGGATGAGTTATATAAGTGACAAACTGTAAAATCGTGTATTGATGCCAACTTAAAAATCAAGATTATGCATGTCACAGGCACTTTAAACGCTTATTTTTAGTCCAGTATCTTTGCAATGTTTTTAACTTTTTTAAAAAATCAACTAAAGACACTTATGAGCTGTTGTTGGAACAGCGTTGCTCTTCAGTTTTAGGAGCTTGGTGAAGCCCATTTCAAACTCTGTCATGTTGGAAAAGCAATCCCAAGTGAAAACTCCAGCACTGGGCGGGAGTTTGCCATCTGCTACTTCCAGAGCACAAAACCACTGGCGTCTAATCTCCAAAACCTCTGGAAACATACGTATGTATTCCATTTATACTTCTACAGCCCACTACACTACACCTACGTCCCATCCTATCCCACAGTACACACTAAGCTATCACCAAACCTAATGCTACAGCTACATGCAATATACTACAGCTATCGAACCTAATGTATAAATTTAACAAACACTAAATCCAAACACTATGACAATTTATATGACTAAATAATCTAAAGTACCTAAATTAGAAGACTAAGCTAATTAATAAAATGCTAACTTGAAAATGCTATCGATCAATAGTCACAATGCTATTCCAACTCCTGAATCTCTGCAGGGGAGTGGCTCTGCTTGTTATACTCACGCGCCGAGGCTGTGACGAAACCATGGAAAAGAGACGTCATCGTGGCGAGTCATTAACTAATATGTAAATGAAGCTGCAGTACCACTACTCAACCCATAGATGCAGCAAAAACATGTTTTTAGACCAAATATTACAGATATGAACAAATATGCAAAAAAACTCAAAATTAGCACAGAAATAGTACTGCAGAACCATTTAGACCCATTCTAGATGGTTTATCAGCTAAAAACAGTTTTGGGGTAAGTTACCCTTTAATTAGGCTGAGAAAATTGATTCTCATAGAAAAAAACTGACTTAAAAGTTGTTAGCTTCTGTGCATCTTGTCCTATTAAAGAAAAAGAAAAGCTGTTTAGAAAGATAACATGAAGATCTGGTATTAATCTATATTTCCAGTCTCATCGCCTTCTTTAAATTCTGCATGACTACAGTGCAGATGTGATTGAGATCTAATCATTTATGACAGCTCGCTAAAGGTTGATCTATTTCTGTGGCTCTAAAAGGAAAATAAATTATTTGTCTAATTAACCCTATTGTTGCCCTGAGCTCTAAATGAAAAGCCACTTCACCTTACCTTGTCAGATAACATGAGTCTGGTTTGTCACCCACAATAGCTGCCAATCATGTGACTTATAGGATTTATTTATTGTCTATTGCAAGGTGAATGAAAAGCCTTGGTTCGAGGCCCATTGAATTTGTGTTCTTTTGTCAGTCAGAGAAAACAGGATAGATTGAGTTTGTGGTGTGCAGGAAGGTTATAGAAGACCACAATAAAAGTCTTTTTATCACAGCCAGACTGAAGTAGAATGGTGAATTGTGTTCTATGATATTGGCTCTGCGAAAGACAAATTGTGTTCTTCTCAAGGACACGTCTTCAAACAACCTCTGTTAAAGAAAAGGGAAAAAGGGACGGAGAGAAAGGGAGACTCTGCATTTATAGTGGTTCCATTATAATTATTTTCCTCACCTCCTTCGCTCCGTCTATATATTCCCCTAACAGGAGGGAAACTGAGACCTCGAGAACAAATAAGCTCCTGTGATACGCCGACGACATCAACCTAAACTTTTCACTCCAGAGCTGCGTCTTCGGCTGCTCATAAACAATTAGCGTTCAGGTTGTTTGTAATCTCTGCTCTTAATACTCAACAGGCTGATAAATAGTGGTTTTGTCAGGCTTTGCCAAATCCAGTTTTTTTTCCAACCGTTTTGAAATTTGAACTGAAATTCGTCTCAAGGTCTTTAAACGTTTCTATTCTCCGTGTTTAATTATTCACGGCCTATCTGCTGTAATTTTTGTCACACATTTTCTCCATCCTTTTGCTGAATTATAGATGCCCAACCCCCCCC
>NW_013952444.1:1817878-1820119 GCF_001266775.1 Austrofundulus limnaeus
CACACACACACACCCCGCCTAGGCATCCAACAAGCGCTCATTCAGTCCGCTTGAATAACCCGAACGCTAGAACATTTCCACGCCTCCGCCTCAACCAAACGACATGACTGTCAGGAAGGCTGCGATTTATTCCCCGCGCCCCCCCACCCCCGCCCACCTCGATGGCTAGATCTTAGATCCCATATATCTTGAGAGTAGGTGGCTCAGAAACTGTGGCGACCATTTCACAAAGTCACGAGCGTCACTTTGATTTACACTGCGGGTAACACCCTGACTTGAGTATGACACATGCAGGTTTTTTGCTGACAAATGATAACAGCAACACGAGCCATCTGCGACTTATTGAAGGTGAAGAATCACCTTGGTCACCTCCCACGAGGGCTTGTTTTCTACTCGTTCCAAAGCTCTAACTGCTACTTTACAAACCTTAACGCCGAAGAACAAAACCTGATCTGAGAGCAGAGGTGGTGAAGGAGGGGGCTCATCCTACCTGTCATTCTGACCCCAATCACTGCATCGGTGGAAAACAAAATGAAAAATTGATTTAACCGGTTATGCCTTCACTTCCTCTGCTCTCCGCTTCAATTGGCTGTCTGTCTTCAACTGATCAGTCGATTTTCACTTCCCCTCACCTCTTCTGCCACGACAAGACACGTGCTTGTTTTGTTCTGGTTAATTCTGCAATCAAGATGGCAGCTGTTTTTTTTTTAAATAAAGTGAAACAACATTGTTTTTTCAGGAACAATAGAAACACATACATTTCTATAAGTGCTTCAAAATTGTGCACTTCAGCTCAGGTTTGTCCTCAACAAGCTAAATTAGGCTGTCAGGTATATCTGTAGTACAATTTTTTGCATTTGTTGAGCTGTTTCAGTGCCATTTTTAATGTTTTGCAAATAAAAAAATAGCAGTAACCATGACAGAACAACCACCCCGTAACTGTAACAGTAATCTAAACCTAATTCAGACCTTAGCTGTACACATAATCCCAAACTCATAAAAGTTTTTTTCCACTGCATAGACCAAGCAAATGTCCATACACAAAAACAAAATGTCATCATAATCGTAACGTCAAAATATATCCACACAATACAAAGACACATACACACACCAGATTACATCAGTGCCACCCTTTTTAACACTGAGTTTTCTAAAGTTGGAGAATAAACCAGTAATATTATTATCTGTATTTGGCATTAGAACATTCTTCACAGATGCTCTCAGCACGTCCCAACTGAAACACATCCCCATGCTTATGTCTATGGTGTGATTCTACAGGAATCAACCAACTTTGCAAGAGAAAAAAAAGAAAAAAATGTGGTGTGTTAGATCCAAACTGTATCTGAGAGAAGTTTTGTCTCAAATGTTAAAAACCGCTGTTGTCGTTTATTGTTTATTTTCTGTATCCCTAAGGCTACAAAGTAAAGGCGAAACTGTTTACTGCGCTGCTAAAGCATGATTCTGGAGCAGCATTTTTTACGAGTTTAAGATGTTTTGTTGTTTGTTTCTGTTTTTGTTGTTGTTTTGGGTGGGTTTTTTTTTTCAGTATGTCAGATAGTAAGTAATAAGATTGGTCAAAAATTGCTCCTAAAGATGATGATCTGTATATGTTTTTGGTTTTTACTTATAATTCCATGATTGGCCAACACTTTAAAATAAATAAACATAAGTGATTGTAGTATAAGACATGGTTCTGGTTACATAAAAATTTGAGCTTTTTTTTGGCCATGTTGAGCTGTTTGGTTTTTTTAGGACAGCGTCCTAAAGTCGTGCTATATTGTACTAATACTGCAATAGAACGGCCCATTTTCACTCTCACACATTTACTCTCCCTCTCCATTCAATACCATAAGAAGGGAGACATTCACTCATTCATCTCCAGCCCCACAGCTTCAGGGGGTTCATCAGACAAACTGGCAGCCAAGCCAGGTCCAGCGCCAGGGCTCATTCGGAGGTTTCAATTTGATCCAGAGCTCTGTTGGCCCCTCTGCCCCTCATCTTCACCCATCATGGCAGTCTCATTCATCACGAGGCCTATAAAGAACGACTTGATAGAGTGAGGCGCAACAACCAGCATTCAATAAATCCTTGTGATTATCCATGCCTTCGAGGTCTATGGGCAGAGAGAGTGTGTGTGTGTGTGTGTGTGTGTGTGTGTGTGTGTGTGTGTGTGTGTGTGTGTGTGTGTGTGTGTGTGTGTGTGTGTGAACCGGCGGATCCATCCATTCTGAGCCTGGAAAT
>NW_013952444.1:1826627-1829697 GCF_001266775.1 Austrofundulus limnaeus
AGTGAGTGAGTGAGTGAGTGAGTGAGTGAGTGAGTGAGTGAGTGAGTGAGTGAGTGAGTGAGTGAGTGAGTGTGTGTGTGTGTGTGTGTGTGTTTGTGTGTTTGTGTGTGTGTGTTTGTGTGTGTGTGTGTGTCACCAGCATGGGCATTTGTCTCTGGCTTTATAACGAGTCAAGATGTGACATTTGAACATAAGAGGTCCACACACGTTGACTTTAACGTGCCATCCAAGATGATGTTTACATGCTTCAATCCCAAGGCCTCATTTGACTCTTTGCTTTCGGCGGAAACAAACGCCTAAGTGTTTCCATCTTTCTCCAAACTAGCAGTTTTAAAGGGGAAATATCATGTAAAATCAACTTTTTTGAGTTTTATATCATGTTATAATGTTATACTCTCATAAAAAACATGCCCAAAGCCTTGCTTTGACTCATTCATGCATATTTGAGAAATCCTGCAGCGTTTTTAGGAAGCCATGCTGAGGAGCAAAACGACAGGTGGGGACCAGGAACGCCTTTTGGTACCAGGAACGCCCCTGGGACGTGTCTTTAAGCCGAACTTCCTTATGGCGGAACACAACTCCCCATCCCCCACCCCACGCACCCCGCCCATGACTCCTTCAGGCTCTCGGCAGTAACAGAGCAAAGTGAAAGTGAAACTTAAGCTGTCTGCTGAGATCCTAACACCACTTCTCACTCAGTGAAGCTCTTTTCAGATTCAAAATACCTTTGAGGAAATGTATTTTCAGATGCCAAGTAAACTGCATCTTAGCACACGTGCGACCCCACCACCACCCTCCTGCACTGAAATGGACGGGACAGAAGCGGAAGGAGGCATTTACAAGAGGAAGTGATGAGAAGAAAGGTTTATTTTCTATTTAAACATAAAAACAGCATTTTAGTAACAACTAAAGGTGACATAGATACTTTATTATGGTATAGTATTTAAATATACGCCTGAGAAACACATAATATTGGCCCTTTAAAGGAAATGATGGGAGACATCAGGTAAATTTATCTTAAAGGAGGCATACAGTATTTTGCTTTTAATTTTTATTCACATTTAAATCCTTCAGTTTGGGTCTACTATATGAAGTGGAATTGCTTTGGTCTGAATTTCTCCTTATTGTAACTCCACAAACCCCACGTTCCCCCGTTTTCGGAGGTGTGTCTCAGATCAACTGGTCTTTGAGGCTGTCTCTCCAAAACCTGCCCACCTCCAGCTTCCAGAGCGGTCCATTCGAGTTTGATAACTTTCTACAATTTAATGAAACGATGCCAACAGCAGAAGACTTCATCCAGTCTTACATGTTGGAGTCAGAGTCTGATCCAGAACCAGAGGAGAATGAAGACAATGTTTGCAGTTGGTAAGTTCAAACATTATTTGGCAGTTTCGTCGCAAATACTTTGACTCAATACTTCAGAAAGTCTAATAAAGAAAACTAAATGGGTTGAAAAATATGACCCAAACACAATGTAAAGCTATCACCTTGTTTGGATTTAAAGAGACAGCCTCAAAACGAGTCCATCTGAGACACACCTTAAAAAAAGGGGGGAAGAGGATTGGAGTTACAATATGGAGAAATTTAAAAGCATGTCTTTTTTAAGCTACACTACCACCTTCTATTGGTTTAGCTCAATTAATTTAAAAAATGTCAAATTAATGCATTTTATTATGACTTTATCTCAACATTTGCATTGGTCGTAAACGGAAACTTGACACTCCGTCTCTTCCATTTATAACCATCCACGCCCTCATCCCCCACCTTTATCCTCCCCTTTTTTCCTCCTCCTTTAGAGGATTGCATAGATGAGCACTCTAGGAGAGTGATGGAGCTTTGATTGTCAGTTATCAAAAGCTATCATTAACACTCGCCTTTCTGTGATATGAAAATGATTTCCTGAGTGTGAAAAGCCCATGTCATTACCTCAGTGGTCGCAGCGCCATCGCTGAGATGTAATAGAAAGAGGCAAACAAACATGCTCATCTCCCAGCCCGCCCAGCTCAAACAGAACCGTGTGTGTAGCACAAAGCAAAAATAGAGATAAGTGAGGCCTCTCTGCTTGGGTTGGAACACTTAACATGAAAACATTCTCTTTTTTCCTCCAAACCAAGATATAATCTCCACCTCCATCATGTTGTTTTGGTGTCGTCTTCGAAAGCTGACATTCTCGGGGGGAGGAATCCGACCATCTAAGTGCCATCCTGTTAAATTTGAGACATTTTTTCCCCTTCAAATAACAAACACTCTTCTCCTCCTCCTCATCCTCCATCCTGATGAGATGGCAACCGGCGCTCAGTAGCCACGTTGACTTGCTGGGAGTTTCGAATTATCGGGGAAGGCAGAAATTTCTTCCTCTTGGGTCCGTTTCCTGAGCAGAGAGATGAAAGTCTACACCAGCACCAGGCTTTTTTCTGCTTTTCAATCGATGCAGATCTGATAAAAAAAAAAACCTGGCTTTCCGAATGACTTGCACTCCGCAAAGCCTCAGGAACATCAGATAAGTAATTCGTTCCTCTGTATGTATAGGCAGAAAGATGCTGTGAAACCAGACGTGCACTGCTGTGCACACACATCTAACATCTTTTACTCCTATAAGAGCGTAAACACACTAGACAACACACATTGCCCCTCCTTATACGCACACACACACTTGTGTCTGGCAGTAAAGTGGCTGTGCTCCAGACATGCCCAATTTGTTTCCTTTCATCCAGGACTAATGTCTTGCTCTACCCAGGGGCTAAGTGCCCCCATTTGAAGCCCCCAGTCTACTACAGGCAGTTGCAACATGCAGTTATTTGGTTTTTATTTTGAAAAGGTTTTTCTTTATTACATTTCATTAAAGTTCATTGTGTGTGTATCAAATAAAGTTTTGAGTACGTTACAGATGTTTAGTTCAAAATGTGTTTCCTACAGGTACAGGATGAGCAGGCGGATGGAAGCTGCTCTCAAGGCCATTTTGTAAGATAAGGTTAGTCTAGCTGCCAAAGAAACTGCTTGTGAGCAGTTTCTGTGAGATTAGGTTAAGATTAATTACCGAAACCATCCCTTCTTCACATTCCTGTAAGTT
>NW_013952444.1:1832392-1839840 GCF_001266775.1 Austrofundulus limnaeus
ACAATTGAACCTCTCCCCTTTGCGCAAAGTGAATTTTTAAAATCTCACTGGTCTCTGGTTGTCAATTGTTTTATGTTCGGGTGGGTTGTTGTGTTTTCTCTGAGTCCCTAGGTTGAAAATACCGAACATATTTTGTTTTTGTTTCAAATTTTATAAAATCACATTATAACCTTTGCCACTTTAAGCATGGCCTCATTAAAATTAGCAATAATATTTAATAATAATGACGTTTGGCTAATTTTACACAACAAATGCCACAGTGTAACGAGTAAGGAAACCACTAATGCAAATGTCAAATTCAAATGATTCAATTATGTCTGTGAGTGTGGGCCAGGTGATGATTTGTCCGCCACTTGGTAAACCAATCCAGGCTCTCGCTGGAACTCGTTCTGTGTGCGCCCCGACTTGAGATGGGCCTCAGTAATTTCCTGCTCCAAGGGATGCTTTTATAGCCATTATTATAACTCTATTCCACTTGAAATATCTGCCATACTGGAGAGATATTACAGTCATATTTTCAGTACTTGCACCCCGATGTAGCCTTCAGTGTATGATAGCTTGAGAGGAATTGGTAAAAAAAAAAAAGAAAAAAGAAGTGATGGGTTTTTATGATCGCTCTGTTATTCGCTGTTGTGATTTTGCCGTGTTTTTTTAACATTTTTTATACTAAGCCTCTTACTGCTCGGTTAATAAAACTAAACTAGCAGTCGCAGTCATCTGGAGTAATAGGCTCAACTCATCAATTGTCATTCATGGGGTTATGAGCCTATTTGAAAATGGCTGCATAGCCTCAATTTTTTATTTATTTATTTTTTGCACAAAAGGGATTTAAAAAGAATACGAGTCATTTAGAGTGACACATTCATTCCAGATTAAGGGACGAAGGTGTTTTTCTTATTCATCCTTTTTTTTTCTTTTTCTTTTTTTTTTTTGAATAAACCACGTCCAGGCTGGGAAACAGTTGAGGCACCTATTTGTGCATGCAAACAGATGATGTCATTCTGAGTCATGGGTTGCAGGTTGTGCTTGGGCGCCCACCGCAGATCATCACGTTTTAGCTTCCTCCCTCAGACAGCTGGCATTTGCACTACAGGGAGCCACGAGGGCAAATAACAATTAGCCTTTTCTCCACAAAACCCCCGACACAGACTATAGAAAAATCACGAGAACTGCTTACTGAATGGGCATTATTACGCTAAGTACCCCTACAACTGTACAACTGCATTCAGGCTCCCACAAAAATGTTTCGCCCACTAATAAAAAATGTAATTAATGTGCAAATCGGTGATTTGTTTCCTTTATGTCACTCTTTGCCTTTGTTTGACACGGACTATTTCTCTCCATGATTACATTTGGCACGAGCGCTTTCCATTTTGGCATCTCTCCATTGACCAAAATTGGGGTGCAGTTGAAGGTAACTACGATGTTCCACAATTACGGAAGTGTGACATTTTCCCTGAACGCTTCAGAAATGGGCCTTCCTCTCAGCCGTTCATGCACGTCTGCTTGAGATTCACACTTTGGTGCGTTTGTCACTTTGAGAGCATCTGGTTTAATTTGATTTCTGTGCTTGGCCACCCTGCAATTCTCTGTGCTTTTAGTGTAACCGTTGCCTACTGAGTGCGGCCAACAGATAGTTCCACAAATAAAGGGGTTTAAACTTCTATTTTCTGGATGGCTTTTCCCCCAAAGTTGCAGCTGATTGGAAAAAAGGCCTGGGTTTTTTTTTGTTTTGTTTTGGTTTTTTTTGTCACCAGCTTCTCCAATTCTGTGGCAAAATCTTTTCCCATTGTTGTTGTGTGAATACATTTGTTTTAAACAGCAGACAAGTTTGTAAATGATGTTTACGATTAGTGTGAAGCTGGCTCACTTTTACGTATTGCTCTACAGTTACTGTGCAGACACTTTCTTAATGAATCTCTTTTAAAGGCACAGTGTGTAGGATTTTGTCAATTATTTTAGCCGAAACTGAGGTAATCACTAATGACAATAATAAAAAACATGTCTAATCATTGCAGACAAAGACCTTTTTTATTATTTTTACCTTATAAAAAGCTGTTTATATCTCCATGGTCGCGGGTCGCCACTACAGGCAGCCGCCATCTTGCACCGCCATCTTGTCTACGAAGGCTCATGAAGGACAAACTGCGGTGGCGGCGTCAAAAACGGTTTTAGTTGTAATACTATAAATGTAATACTTGTTGTCTGTCATTGTAGCTGGGATAATTTTACTTATTAAAGCTCATAATCTTACCACTTGAAACATCACTAGCCCTGAAGCTGCTGGTAGACATCGCGGTTGGAATTATCAAAGGTTTTTGACACCTGAGAGACACCGTAGCAACTCCTTTGCGTTTGGAAGCGGGGGGCGGGGGGTGGGGGGAGGACCAGGGAGGATGATTCAACCACTAGATGTCGCTGAAAACAACAAATCCTACACACTGTGCCTTTAAAGCCTATAAAGCATACTGCATGCATAGTCAACATTTGTAGATATTAGTTTACTTGTGTTATAAACTCCTGTAAAGTTAATACAGTTTTATAATTGAAAAATGTCTCTTTTTTTCATACTTTCAGACATTATCACTCAGATCCTTTGTTGTATTTTTCATGCCCTATAATGCTTCACATTGAGATTCCTTTCCAAATCTGCCTTTAACAGCCCTTCCTCTTTTTCTAATGCTATTTCATCTGCTCTATGAAAGCACGAGAGATATCACATCTTCTCCTTGTGAAATCTACAAGTGTTCAATCGTTAATTCAGTGTGGAGCTCTTTTCCTTTCTGTCTTACTTGCTCTCGCAGTTGAAAGGCTTCGTTTGACGTATCCCCCCTCATCTCCCCTCATTTTCTTCTACTGGGTATCCACTATAGGTGCTTTTAGAAATTGAAGCCTTTTTGCTGAATCAAATTAGGAAGCTGCCCACAGAGTTGTTTGCAGATTATTGCTTGTTTTTTTTCCCATGCCTTTCACACTATCTGTATACATGAACAGCATGCTGGAACTCCAGTTCAGTCTACCCCCCACAAATGCACCTCCAGAATGTTAAACATGGCTGCCGCGGCTACCTCCGAATTGCTGGACTGTGTCTCCTGGGGAACTGGGGGGGAAATTGAGCTCTGGCTCTTCCTAATAGGTGGTAAAGTGTTAAGTTCCAGAGAAATGGACTGCGAATTTAACCTGGAATGGAAATTGATCTCATTACCTTGCGCTTGGCTTGCTTTCCTCTCATAGGAAGGACGACCAGGAGACGTGGAGATGGGGCTGAACGCAGAGATGAGGCGAAGGAGAGCAGGAAATAGAAAGGGGGAAAGAAATCGAAAAAGAGGTGGATAGAATGGGGATAGGAAGAAAACAGATGGAGAGACAGGAGAATGGAAGGAAGAGAAAATAGAAAAAAAGGTCCCAAAAAAAGGGACACAGTATATGTGATTAGAGGTGATAGGATGGCAGTGGGGGTTGTCTCCTGCCTGGATTGACAGGCTGGCTGACTCTGTATCAGTGTGGCGCTAATAGCTGACCGCCACTGGGCCAGATGGAAAAGAGAAAGGAAAAGGCAGAAAAGGCAGAGGAATGGCACGCTTTGAGGGGATGATACACCTCATGCTGGGGGATTCCACCAACAGACCTGTGGTGTTTTTTTGTTGTACTTTTTTTGTGTGTTTTGGTGTGTAAAGCTGCTGTAAGACCAAGTTAGCAACGGTGATGGGATTTGGCATTTCTCAGTGTCAGGCTGTGGCTTTGAAAAGGTTTTTATTTATCTTTAACCCAGAAACAGAAAAGGCAATGTTTCAATACAACAATTTCTTTGACCCAACAACATTTTCTTGACTTTATTCTTCTTAATATTACTGAAACTCTCATCCACTTCCTGTAATTTTCTTATTAACTAACTTGATGTATGCTCATATGTCTTCCTTTGGTCCAGAGCCCATGCACGGCCCACAGCGTCTGGAAGTCGTCGACATCCAGTCCAAGCAGGTGACCATACGCTGGGAGCCACTGGGCTACAACGTGACTCGCTGCCACAGCTACAACCTGACCGTCCAGTACCACTCCAGGGTGGCTGGTAAGGAGGAGACCCGGGAGGAGGTGTGCTACGACGCTCAGAGCCGGGATCCTCAGCACACCATTCTCAACTTGACACCCTTCACAAACCTCAGTGTCAAGCTGGTCCTGCGCAACCTGGAGGGGGTCAAAGAGAGCACCGAGCTGGAGGTTCAGACTGATGAGGATGGTGAGTCAAAAAGAACGGAAACATGTGTCATAATGCATTATTTGACCTGGAAAATGATGGTGTTCCACCACGGAGGTGCACAGAATAAGTAGCCAGCAGCCAGAGAAATTTGCTGTGTAAAATCTACAATTAGCTGCATTTTTGATGGCTACTTTTGCTGCAGCTCAGTATCGTTGATCAGGGATGATGACATGATAATTTTTGGGAATCACGGATGTCAGACAAACTTTGCATCGGACCGCATACATCATGCCTGAATCCAAAGATTTTTCTCATGTAAACAAAAAAGGAAGATGGCATTCTAGGTACCAAAACTGAGTATGATTGTGTAGAGCAGTGGTGTCCAAAGTCGGTCCTCAAGGGCCGGTGTCCTGCATGTTTTAGGTGCTGCTCTGGTTCAACACAGCTGAACCTAAGGTGTGCTTCATTAGTGGGCCTCTGCAGACTTTGATGGCAAACTGAGAAAGTAAAAGCTGTGTTGGAACAGGGACAAATCTAAAACTTGCAGGAGACATACCTGGTGTAGAGGGATGCAGCAACACACAACTAAAGCGTTGGCTACAATGTAGAGGACTGACAATGTCTGGCAACCGCATTGAAAAGATAAAAATGTAAGTGTTTTGTTCCTGCATTGTTATCTGGCGTTAGCCGTTAGCTGTTAGCAAGCTATGTTCTCTGCCCTAGAGAAACATGTGAATCAGTATTATTATTTAAATAACTGCATGACCAGGAAGCAGAAGTAAGTGCTAAAATAGACGCATTTACGTGGGCAGTTTGAAAACAAAGAGAAAAACATTCAGCTACTTTCTTGTTTCTGTTCACGGTCTTCAGTTGCTGGTATGGGGTCAGGGTGCACCTTTGTCGGTCTGTTTCTTCCAACAAAGTGTTTTGAACAGATGTAGGCACTCCTCTACACATTTTTCCTGTCGAAGGCAACTCAGCCATAGAATCAAATCCAGTGATTACATTTCCCTCCCTGAGTAATCGGTAGGGAAATGGCAAACACCAAATGCCTTGCACAGGAGATTTGTCAGCATATCGGGTGTCACTACTGAAAGTAATGCTTTACGATACCATTTTTAAGCTCTTTGTTGTCGATGCAAACCACGACTTCAGCACTGAACTCAGTTGTAGCTGCAGTTCAGCTTGATTGACATCCAGGGACATGCTGACATTATATTTTGTAGGGAGCTATTTTTAGTAACTTTGACCAACACTGTCATACTGGGAAGTGGGAATCCCCCACTTACAAGTCATTACTTTAAGCTGGATCGCCCCTTCATTTTGAATTCTCTGTCAGAAAGTGGGTAAATTCTAAATTAAAGACGACAGCTTCTCACCACAACTCAACAGTGAGCAAACCTCTCTTTCTTTTACCTTTAATATTATTTTTGTGTTTATTTAGTCAGTTGTACAGATAGTACTTTTCAATGTTTGTAAAAGGATGTGTCACAACACTGTTTCTATGCAGGAAATAACAGGTAGAGCTCAGGTTTTTTATGTTTGTTAGCAGTGCTCAACCGTAGTAATGAGACAAGGAGGTTTGAGACGTTTCGTGTTTAGTTGAAGTTAAACAAATAGTAAAAACTTCTCACCTGATTAAAAAAACATCAAAAAAGTTTGGATTTTTTTTTTCAGAAGAGCTGGAGTTAGACATGTGTTGTATTGCTGTTGCACCTCCTTCAAAGATGAAAGCCCTTCTGTGTTGCCTCAGCAGACACAGGAAATGAACTCCACAGAAGTCTCTCTGGCCGCCAGATAACAAAACAAACTCGGCTGACGAAAAGAGAGTCGCGTCTGTCTCAGATATCTCTGGTTGGAAACTTAAAAATGGCAACTGCTTCTTGCTATCTGACTGCCTTGGAAGTCTGTGTGTGAATCTGTGTGTTTAGTTTCCCAGTGGGGAGAGTTTACAGACAGGGTGTAGTGGTTGTTCAAGATAAATCTTAGAGAATAAAAAAAAAAACATTCACATCATTCTGCCCCACTTTCAGAATGAAACCAATTCACATGAGAGGTTAACGGGCCAAATCGCGTATCTTGGTACATGTAAACACTGCTGTAAAAGTAGGATTACAAGTAAACCTTTGTTTTTAATGTGGTTTTACTTGTATGAAGTGTTTTGTTTTGCTGTAAAATATATATCAGTTTTCTATAGGTTGCAGTGACTTCAAATAACCACACAAATTCTTATTAAAATTTGTTTAATTTGGATCATTTGTATATTGAAGGCCCTCAAAGTCTTTTTATTTCTTATCTGGCCTGACTTTTTTAAAAAGCAGATGAATACATTTTGTACAGAAAAGCTTTTAACTGATTAACTTGATATTTTATTTTGTGTCATTGTGTTTTTTCTGTGTTTCTTTGTTTTAGTTTGTTTTATCTTTGAAAGCTGATATATAAAGAAATGTGTACTTACTTATTTTTAAAAAAGTTGTGCAAGATTTATGCCATTAGGTCAAGACATGTATTTGCATGATTTAAAGCTGATGCAAAAATAAATAGCATTTCCTGTGAAAATGCAGTATCGATGCAAAAAATGCTTAAAACATGTGTAAATTAGCTGACAAAAGCTGAAATAGGCAGTAAAATACAGGGGTTAGACAATGAAACTGAAGCACCTGTCATTTTAGTGTGGGAGGTTTCATGGTGGCCAATCTTTATTAATTGCACATTGCACCAGTAAGAGCAGAGTGTGAAGGTTCAATCAGCAGGGTAAGAGCACATTTTGGCTCAAAATATTGCAATGCACACAACATTATGGGTGACATACCAGAGTTCAAAAGAGGACAAATTGTTGGCGCACGTCTTGCTGGAGCATCTGTGACCAAGACATCAAGTCTTTGTGATGTATCAAGAGCCACAGTATCCAGGGTAATGTCAGCATACCACCAAGAAGGACCAACCACATCCAACAGGATTAACTGTGGACGCAAGAGGAAGCTGTCTGAAAGGGATGTTATGGTCTAAAAGCAGGTGTTTCACTTTCATTGTCCAACCCCTGCAACTGAATAGTAGCTGTGAAAGAAGTAAAACACTAAAGATAAAAAAATGTCAAAGCACGTTGTGACAACCCGCTCGTTTTTTTTTTTGCTGGTTGCACTGTTTCCTTTCTCTTTCTGTCCCTCCTGCCCTCATATTTTGGGATACGCCCTGGTTTCACCGTGCTTCTCAGGGACTCACCTCATTGGTTATCAGAGCCAAGGTGTTT
>NW_013952444.1:1841795-1846013 GCF_001266775.1 Austrofundulus limnaeus
GAGGGATACCTGGCTGGCACCCCTACAAAATAAAAGTAAACTAAAAAATTAAATAAAAGGAGATACCTTGGAAACCGTCACAACGTTTACTGAGAAAATAGCTGAAATTAACACAAAAAGGTGAAATTTGCTTAAAAAAATACTGAAATTAGCAGAAAAACAGTTAAACAGTACCTGAGAAGACAAATTAAAGCTGACATTTAAAAGAAAGCATCTTAAAGGAGCATAAAATTAAAATTTGCAGATGGAAGTTGAAATAAGTAGAAAAAAAGCTGAAATTAGCCAAAAGAAGCTGAAGAGAGCTGAAATCGGCACAAACAAGCTGAAAAAAAAAAAAAACGTATCACCAGAACAACAGGTGAAAAGAGCAGTAAAAGGTTGTCAAAGGCACAAATGTTTCGAAGGATTTCGGAGGAAACTCGTTTTAGATGAGGGAAAAAACACAGTTGAAAATGCTAAAAAATACGTATAAATATTTAAAATATTGCACAAAAACTAAAATTTATAGCAGGAAGGTCCTGATAGAGTTGAAAATTTTTGATAAATGAATTGTTGAAATAGCACAAAAATTACAGATGAAGTTAGGTGCCAAAAAGTGTGTGGAAGCAAAGTTAATGCTTTATAAGCATTTGCACAATAAATATGAAAAAATCGTATACCATACTGTGAAAAAACCCAGTTTTGATTTTTATTTTTTAAATTTTTTTTGTCTCTTCCAGTCCCAGGAGCTGTTCCTCTGGAGTCCATTCAGGGTAGTCCCTATGAGGAGAAGATCATCCTGAAGTGGAGAGAACCAGCGCAGACTTACGGGATCATTACTCAGTATGAGGTACAACAGAAGAAAAGTAAAATGTAAATTATTCCTGCAGGGTGTGTAGTTTAGGTTTTCTCTTGGTGTTTAGAACATCAGTAATAACGCCTAGATCACATGAATCAGTTGATTCAGACAGTTATTTCTTTACTTGTTATGTTAAAGACTACATTTGAAAGAAACAACTGCATGTGTTTGTTGTTTTATTTACTCAACCCCTTTCTTGACTTCAGAAATAAATAAAAAAAACATCTCTAAAAAACACCTTGAGCAGATCCAAATTCATGCTGCTGAAATAAAGCAACTCGCATCTTCTTCCAGCCGTGTCCAGGAGCTGCTCTGCTCTTGAATAATGCAGTCTCTTCATAGACTCAGAGTATATCAGATGTACACACTGACCTTAACCAGCTTAAGGTGGAAATAATCCAGCAGCTTTTCTCACAGATTGATTCTCCTCAGTCGATCATTCCTCCTGTCACTGTTTGCTCTCGCTGACAGCACTGTTTTTCTTACAAGGAGGGCAGATTAAATGGGAGAAAGAAATGCAATCTGAGTTGCTCCGTGCGTTCCTCCATGAACTGCTGCTCCATCGGGTCATGGAAGTATAAAATATTCTGTCAAAGCTCCTGTTTATTCACGTGCACAGAGTGCAGTGTCTTCCACACGGCCCTGCAGCAGGAAGTGTGTGTCAGCAGAGTGCAGGAAAACAAAAGTGCTGAAAAACGGGATGTTTGCTGCACACGTAATTGCTTTTAGAGAAACATGTTTTCGTTGTTTGTCTTTGTATAAAATTCAGCGTACAGGTAAAAGCATTTAGAGCTCGTGACACTTTGCTGTTTGTCAGGATTGCTCATAATTCTTTTTTTCCTGAGGCAAATGTGTTTCACTTTATAAAAGACCCTCTCCGGGCTATAATATGCATATGTTGAAGTAATTACTTCGCTCTGCCTCTATCTTTAAAAGCTTTAACAGCATTGTAATGTGTGTAACAAAAAAAAGGCAATAAGTCACTGACATCCTGGCATTTTTTTTATTCAAATACGCTTTGAAGTGTTTTTCTTTCGTTTTAGAAGAATTATATTGTCAAGGTAGACATTAAATAGATTTAAAATAAAGTAAGTGATGAGGAAGGTCAGCAGCTTGCATTGGGTGTCATTTATCAATAGAAAAACTAAATATTCATATCCTAAAGTTATTTCTGTCTAGCTTTAAGATTTTTTGATTTGACATGTAAAGTGTAAAACAAAATGTTAAAAAGTCACTTACACATTTTTATTATTTAGCTCACAGTTTTTACAATCTGCAATTTTTTTGTAGTTGTTAAATTTAAACGTTACAAAATACAAGTAAATAATAGATCCTAAATCTAAATGTGTAAATCTAAATAATAAATACTGATGTTAAATGTTAAGTATAATAATTTTGAAATGGAACTCAGCCTTTGCCGTTAGTGTTCGGCTTTTGTTATGATGTCATCATCCTGAGACAAAAGCAACTGCTAATGCTGCTAACACTGCTAACGCTTCCCTACAGGACATCAAGCTTGCAGTTTGAGCTGCGCTTCAAACTGCCAGACTACAGGTACCATCCATATTATTTTCAACAAAAGCATTTAGAATTTAGATTTTAAACACCATCTTCAGTAGGTTTAGAAGCGTTGGCAGCAGTTAGCAGTGGCTAGCGTTGACATTTGTCACAGGATGATGACATCATCCTGGTTAGCTAATGCTGCTAATTCTGCTGAAGATGGCATTTAAAATTTAAATTTGAAATGTGTTCATAGGGAACAATGGATAGTACCTGTGGTCCAGAAGTTTGAATTGTAACTCGAAAACCAGCTGCAACTGCAAGTTGTTTTGTCAGGAAGCGTTAGAGGCCTTAGCAGCGTCAGTAGCATTCAAGCATTAGCGGTTGCTATTTTCTCAGGATAATGACAAAGGCTGCATTCCATTCTGAAATACTCATATATAACCTTCAGCATTTAACTTAACATTTAGATTTAGCATTTAGTATTTAAATCTTTTTTTTAACATTTAAATTTAACATTTAGTCAAAATTGGCATAATTAAAAACATTACAATAAAATGTTTGTGGAACGTTTTTAACACTCAGAAAGTGAGCTAAATAATCAAAATGCATTAGCGACATTTTTTCATATTTTATTTTACAATTGACACCCCATAGACATGATCATTTTGGTACTTCACAGTTATAGTTTTTAAATTAGTTGCTTTTAGTTTTATCATTTTAAAAAATCACTTTTGCCCACTTCATTTATTTATTTGTATATTACAAGTCTTGTCAAGGTGTTCAAATTTGACTCGCATCTCTCTGGGGAAACATAAAAGAATGTATAAAAAATCATATGAAATTTTAAAAAATGGTCAAATGAAGTCCAATCACTACTTTGCTCAAATAAATCTTTTTTTTTCTTTGTCATTTCTTTTGCCCGGTGTCGACACGTCATCTCAAACTCCTTTAGCCTGCAATGTTATGATATTGGATTTTGGCATTGCAGACTCACTTCACAGACAAAGACTAAATGAGAAAGCCTTGAAGCATTTCAAAACTTGATGGACACAAATTATGCTGCACTCCAGATTCCCTTTGTGTCCCTTAATTGGAATTATAATGGAGGTTTTCCCTCACGAGCAGAGGCATTTTCTTAAAGTAGGACTTTAAAATTATTCAAAATGGATATTAACAAAAACACTCACCTTAATGCTTCCCTCCAGAACTCCCTCTGTTTATTAATGGAGGAGAAGTATTTGCTTTCTCCTTGAAATCCACCAGTGGGAATCAACTTTTCTTTTAAAATGTGCCGCTGCTTTTTATGATAAATTCTAACCTCTGGAATTAGACAGTCTATCTAGGTGTTTTTTTTATTTATTTATTTTTTTGCTTGCGTCTTTCAGAAATAAGCACAAAACCAAGTTGACATTGAGTTAGATGCTCAAACGTACAGCAAAACCTTTTAAAGACTGCAAAGTGTTAGATTTGGTACAAAAGCACAAATCCACAGAGCTCCTTTATTGCTTTCATCGTGCAAAACAGGCTAATTTTTTCACAGTCTTACAATAAAAAAAACTGTTGAATAAAATAATAAATTAAACCTTGCATACCTTGAAGGAATGTGTATTTCCCAATACCTTTCAAGTCAGAGTTTTTATATAAAATTGTCTTCTGTTGAAAGTTGATAAAGTGTTAGCCATTGTGCTGAAATCATGAAAATAATGGTGCCGATGTTGTGATGTGGTGCAACAGATTTTAGCTCAACAGCTGTAAAATTGACTTAATTATAGCGATTTTTGTGGCTAAGATTAATTGATTGACTACATGTATATTCAATTATTATTTTCTAAAAGTTTGAATATATGTCATATATTCATGTATGGACATATATACTG
>NW_013952444.1:1846145-1893476 GCF_001266775.1 Austrofundulus limnaeus
CACACACACACACACACACACACACACACACACACACACACACACACACACACACACACACACATTATGTTTTGCTTATGCTTTTTGTTGGTGGGTGATAATGACCTTAATATCTGTCATACAGTTAAATTCAACTTAAATTTCCCTGCTGTTTATGTGATAGCCATTTTTTTAATAACTATAAATATGTATAAAGGTGTATCTAAACTGGATGTTGACTCAGGACCACACAAGTAAAGAAGCACAGTATAAGACTTTTATCATTTCCTTGTGGCATTTAAGCCTAAAAGAATTATACAAAGGGTTGAGAGACTGGAAGTATGTGATAACAAAACCATGAAAGGAATTCAAAACCCCGACACAATAAATCCAGTAAACGCTTTATCATTTTGAGCTGCTCGAACCTTCCAAACACGAGACGATTTGGCTTCATGAATACAAATCGTCGTCTCGCAGAAGAGAATTGAACCCGAGTTCCAAAGAGGCCAACAGGAGAATATCCTTTTTTTTTTCTGTTTCTGCTAGATCTCCTACAAGGCGGTGAGCTCCTTTGACCCCGAGCTGGACCTCTCCAACCAGAGTGGGAAGGCAGTGAAGCTGGGCAACGAGACCACCCACATGTTCACAGGCCTCTACCCAGGCTCCACGTACTCCTTCACCCTGCGTGCCAGCACAGCCAAGGGCTACGGCCCCCCTGTCATAACCCAGTTCACCACCAAGATCTCAGGTCAGCGGGGTCACAGGAATGGTTCCAGAAGGTTCATACATTTAAACAAACCAAAGCAGTCTTTTTAGCATCTATCCTGTTTACTTACTTTTCGCAAGTTTTTGAGAAATTCTTGTGTTGGTCATAAAAAAAATACAAAAAAAAAAAGGATCAAAGATGAACTTGAAAGAAAGACCTTCAGAAAGTCTGAAAAACTATTGATCAAAAACACGGAAAAGTTTGGCTTCTTGGAAGAGAGGTATAAATAAATTAAGAATGGGTTGGTTGGAAACTTTTTTACAGAATTATAACTAAACAAATGTCCTGTAAGACGTAGTATTGTGTTGTTAAAGGGATAGTTTGGTCATTTTTAAAGTCTAATAGTTATCAGTAGTAAGTTCCTTTAAAAAACAATAAAAAGGGTTCTTGTTTGGTTAGCTGTTAACCTCAACTGGACAAAGATGTGTGCCCTTTTCTCCGTCCTTCATGCTCTGTTACTGATATCAGGTCATGAGGTACAAACTGTTGTAAACTCTTAAACAGAACAGAACTCCCCACTTTAATTTTGTTCTGCGTGTATTTTTATCCTTAGCTCCCTCCATGCCAGCCTATGACCAGGAGACCTCTCTGAACCAGACGGAGAGCACCGTCACAGTTCTCCTTAAGCCCGCCCAGAGCCGAGGAGCACCCGTCAGGTATGACTTTCACAATGAGGACACGCGCAATCCAGCACAGCGAAAAGGAAGGGCGGGGGGACACAACAAAGCAGCACAACAAAACACACTGAACTACCATCGACAAGAAGAAAATATCAAAGAGCTCGCTTTTATCAATACCCCACCGTGAAAGAAAGTTGCCAGGGAATTCGGCGCCTTACTGTACACATCTGAGCTTTATTTGTTTGTGGATTTTGATCCTGTGGAAAAAAAAATAAAAAAACAAGAAGAAAACGGCTCGCCTTTGAAGATGAGAACAAAGCCCGGTGCAGCCAAGGCTAGCTTCAGGATCTCTTCCCTTTACATGTCTTTTATGTACCAGACTGCCCACCCTGAGCCACAGGCTTCCGGGGGATTGAGGGAATTTCGCCCGCTCAGTGCAGCATGTATTAGTCATTATTAGGGAAGCAGTACAGCTGTTCTGTTTAAATGCCAAGTTATTGCACAAAAGTCATCATTTTGGCTCATAAATGCCACCGTGCCCATCTGGCAGGAGTTTATCAGGCTTTGTTTTCTTCCTCTAGCCTCTCCATAGTCACTTTTTGTTTTGTTTTTATTAGCTTACCTTAATTAAAGAAAAAAAAACAGTCTTGTCCTACTGGTGCAAAGTTTCTCATATGTAAACTAAAGAAAATGCAGTGTGTGCTTTGCTAAAATTTGCTGAAGAAGCTAAAACTGAGTTGTTAGAAACAAACTATACAAAGCAAGAGGTTAAAATAAGCTAAACACAACGTATAATGAACAGAACACACGCTGAAAGCAGCCCAAAAGTAGCTAGAAGCTAAAATTAGTGATAAGCAAAACATAAAAAAACAATAAAAACTTAAACTACAATTATTTAAACAGTAGCTAAATTTAGCTTAACTGTAGCTTAATATGAGAATGAGCAGAGCGGTAGTTAAATGCTAAATAAGAGGTTCTCAAACTGGGGTCCCTGGACCCCCAGAGGTCCGTGAGAGGTATCTTGGGGTTCCTCAAATATTTTTACTAAAATGTTAATTTGATTTTTGTTTTTAAAAATGCATGGAGAACAATGAATTAATAAAACAAACATAATAAACTTCATAACATAGATATTCCCATAGAATTTAGGGGTTGAAATGACAATAAATTATATTTTTAAACAGCACAGGGTTTATGAGGGGGTCCCTGGAATTTTTCTCACCCTTGTAAGGGGTCCCTAGACCCAAATGGCTTGAGAACCCTGATCCAAAATGGAAGCTGACAGTTAAAAGCAGCAAAACAGTAGCTAGGCGTAGCTGAACCATGACAAAATAGTAGCTAAAGGTAATTTAACAGCAATTAAAAACAAATAGTGCCTAAAAGTAGCAGATCAGTAGCTAAATGTTAGATAACAGTAGCTAAGAGTAGCAGAACGGTTATAAAAAATAGTAGCTAAAGGTAATTTAACAGCAATTAAAAACAAATAGTACCTAAAAGTAGCAGATCAGTAGCTAAATGTTGGATAACAGTAGCTAAGAGTAGCAGAACGGTTATAAAAAATAGTAGCTAAAGGTAATTTAAGGATTACAGTGATAGCTAACGACAATTACAAACAAATAGTAGCTAAAAGTAGCAGAACAGTAGCTAAACAATGGCTAAGTTTAGCTAAAGTTAAACATATTCAAAAAATATATTTTACACTGGAAGATTTAGCTGCTATTTGAACATGTAAAATAAAATAGAAGTAAAACGTATAAGAATAGTTTTCACGCTGACTTAGCATTCTTGAATAGCGCTGGTAGGAAGGAGCACAAGGCTTTCAGTTTTAGACTTTGAGACCTAAATTAAAGCATTTGGCTGGAGCAGGTGTGTGACTGCGACGGCCTGCTAAATAAAACCAACATTAGATATTCAGAGCAGGTTTCAGGATTCTAAAATGAAATCGTTAGGAGGTGGATGTGAGATGAACGTATGATTTTAGATTCGTTCTAAGCCTTTAATGGGATAGGATTTTCATGAAGACGCTAATGAAAACTTAGAATAACACTCTTCGTGTTCACATCTTTTCATTTAGCAGACAGCAGCAAAAAGCTGCCGGTGACCAGTTTGAAAGATCAGGTGCGTGACATTTTGCAAAGGCGATCTGATTCGATGGGACCTCAAACATCTCTGTTTCCCTTTCAACACAGCACCTGTCTGAGCTGCAGTTACATTAAAGGACAGACTCACACAGCAGTTCTGGATTCATTTGACATTTGATCAGCTGTTCAGAGAAATCCAACAGATTGTATTATTTATTAAATAAATTCCAGCACTGCTTTATCTTTTCTACTCAGTCGTTGACCAGTGTTGATTAGCTGCAGAACTGTGTGTAGTTAAAAACAAAAAGCTGAAGTTTCTCCTGACTGATTAACTGATTTTACTTTATATCTTATTTTAAACTTTGTTGAACACAACACAGTTTGTGTATTTTGAAGATTTATAGCAAAACAATGCTCCTTTTGAAAAGTGGAGCCTTTCAGAATAATTAGAGGTGTTGTCTCACTTATCTTAGTGGCAACTAAAATTTTGCACCCAGGTTAATTAAAAAAATGAAAAAATGTTTTGAACTCTTTCAGATGTAACACTGATTCTTCAAGAAAATTTACCGTTACGTTTTTAAATTCCTACTTGGATTTTTCTTGCATAATGGTGTGATGTGTGAAAACCCTGACCATACCAGGACTTTAATTTGTCTAATCTCACATGAACTGCAGATACCGTTAAAACCATGCATTCCTCATCCACTTTAAAAAGCATACTTGAAAGAAACAGAGGAAAATATGCAAAAGTGACCAACATACGGGTTACTGAATACTGTTACTTTAAACTGAAGTAAACATTAATGGTTTCTGAAAAGTGGTTGTTGTTAGAGGTAGACCAATCAAATTGGTGGAATTATTAGGCAGATGTTTTCAGATCATATTTTTAAACCAGGGGTGTCAAACTCATTTTCACCAAGGGTCACATGATCATTATTGTGGCCCTCAAGGGGTTGGTTGTAATTCATTTCCATGTTTTGTATTTAACTTTGACTAAAACATCACGTTCCTTGTCTCATTGCTAGGTCTGAGCACCGCTAAAAAACAATAACTGGGCTCTACCTGGTATTTCCTTCATAGAAACAGCGTTATTAACATGTTCTTTTATAAAGACTATAAAGTACAAAGTGTATGACTGATTAAATGTAAAATACTGTAAATATACAGAACTACTATTAAAAGTAAAGGTAAGAGTTTTACTGATTGCTGAGTTGTGGTGAGTAGCTGCCATCTTGAATCCCGAACTCTCCCACTTTCCAACAGGGAATTCCCACTGGAGGGTCATTCCAGTCTAAAAAAATGACTTGTAAGTGGTAAATTTCCACTTCCCAGTACAATTGGTCTGTAGCAAAAGTAGCTGACAAAAATGCAGCTTTAAAGCAGCATATGCTTATTTTAAGACATTAATACATCACTGAAGCTCTCGCAGGCCACATCAAATGCTGTAGTGGGCTACATTTGGCCCGAGGGCCTTGAGTCTGACAGTGTTGTTACACATGAGACTAAACCCTTTCTGCAGCCAGAGTGCCTTTCATGACAGGGACACTTTTTGTGGCACAACACCAGCAGAATCTAAAAGAAGCTGAGCAGGAAAATATCCATTTGGGAATGTGATATTTTGCTAAAATAATAAAAAAAATCAACTATATGTTTTAAACTTTCCATTTTTTTAATAAATCAGCCAGTTAAACAGGATCTGGATTGTCTTAAAAGTCCCACACAACTTATTTAACTTACATCTTTTAATTTGAAGACAGTGCTTAAGTGGGTAAACTCTTCCATTGTTTAAAAGGGTTTGACAAACACCCGGGCTTGCTGTAAAACTCAATTTTCCACCATCAGCTCATCTGAGTGCTTTAAACATCCCAGCCTTGAGATCTTTAGTCAGGCTTGTCAGCTCAGGTTTACCGTACGCGCCGCTGTCCAGATTAATGCCCACAAGCCAGACGGAGAAGAGCGAGCAAGGAAGTCAGAGTGATTGGTTTTTAATTTTCTCCCAGGTACAATTCAGATGGCCTTACGCAGGCTGCCATTCTTTCAGCCGAGTAATTACAGAACCTCTAATTATAATTAACAGAGTGACACAAAATGGAGCTTCTACTCATTAGCAGACTGGACTCTCTGGTTGTTTACCATTGTGAGGCATGCACCGCACAGGAAAAGATAAAAAGATTTGTCTTCATAAAAAGAGAATTTGCTTTTAGACATTCACGGAGCTTTGATGCTTTTTGAAATCTTATTGTCATCCAATGTACTTCAAATGCGGACGTGCTGAGGCTCTAATGATGGAAGAAGCCAGAAAATAATGTGTTTTGGTACAGATGTTTAGTTTAGCAGATTGTGAATGTTTAATGAGTCAAGATAATTCAAATAAGAAATAATAAAAAGAAAGTGATCAGTGGGGTTCACCGCATGGCACCGCCGCATCTCAGAACTAATTGAGGCGTCCTTTGATCACAGCAGCGCCTCGCCTCGGCTGAACTTTAGAGGTCTACAGGTACACAACTCTTTTTTTCCCCCACCTTCGCACTTCCCTGAAATCTGTCAGGTTGTAAAGGCCAGTGATTCGTCTTCATGTGTGCTCACGCTGTCTGGAAATATAAAATGCAAAAAAGAAAGGAAGTGGAAAAGGGCAGCAAACAGGAGAGGTCCAAAAAAATTGAAGCTGATAATGGCATGCTTTTGAAGGTATTTTCCATCCTCATCTTGAGTGACAAATCTTTGAAAAGGTACTTTGAAATAGTTTTTACATAGAGGAGAGGAGATATGTCTCATCAAATTTCTAAAGATAAAAGAATACTAAAAAGTCTAATAAACAAATAAATGTTGGAATTCCCTGAAGGAATCACCCACTGCTTTAAACGACAAAGTTTTAAACAAAGATCCTTCATATTCAGTCAGAAATTTGAATGTGTGCTGGGCACATAGAGCTAAATAACACTAGAGTGAGCCCCACCTATTCTAACTGTTAGCATCAACAAGGAGGAGCAGAAATGGTAACCATCTGTTTCACATGCTTTGAAATTTTTTTAATAATATAATTGTTAATTATGTTAATTTCGTTCAACAATCGTAAAATCGCTATAAATAAGAATAAGAAGTAAAAATGATCTAAACCAGACCTGAAGTCAGTCGATATATAGACTTTTTAGCTTGTTGAAAAATCACAAATTCTAATGATATTGGCTAACCATCATCTCAACAGGTCAGGTTTGTCTAATAGACACCTAAAATTTTTCTAATATATAATTTTATTTAACACTGTGCAAATATTACATAAATCAGAGGCAAAACTAGCTTGTAATATTTAATAATTTGTGCTAAACTGTAGCATGATTCAGCAGTGCTACACTCTGTTTAGCAATGTAGGCTATCAAAGCTAATATCTGCTAACCAATTCGGTAAATAACAGTGATTACATTGGTTTTATTAGCTTATTTTAATTTTTATTTGTTACATTATTAACTTCAGTTCTGGTCAGATCACAGCCACATTGATGTAAATAAAAAAAAAATCTGTTTACTTGTGAAATGAGAAGTTTTCCTGTTTCTCTATTGGTACATCTATAACACACACAGCTTCCTGATATTTTAATATACATTAGATACACTTTAATATATTAATAATAATTTTGATAACATTATTAATAGTGTTTACGATTTCTACATCATCAGTCCGTTTTTTTTTTTATTTTTTATTTTTGGCTATGTTGCCAACATGTACAGTTAATGATAAATCCAGACTCTTGCCCTTTCTGATAGCATTGTAGCGACTAGATCACATGGTTGAAACTCACTCCAGTGTAATATAGCTCTATGACTGGGGATGACTTTTAGCTACAACCGTTCCATTTATTAGCTCAATGTTGCCAAAACAACTGAACTACTTTTGTGTTTGAAGTAATTAGCTGTGGCGGCCATCTTGAATCAGGTTGACTCCAAACGTTAACCAGTTGTAGAGGTTGATCTAATGATTATTTTATAAGATTATCATAAGATATTTTACTAACAGACAGATAAACAAACTTATTTAAATTTTAGGTTAAAGAGGCCAAAAACATCTAAAACAGCTGATTCAAAGTTGAACTTGTTTGCAGTCAATGATTCTGCAGTGTGCGGTTTTCACGATGTAATAGTCAGCCTCACATTTCCCAGTGCGGCGGTTGGCTCATCTTGAAACCAAACACTTTATGAAATCAGATTTAAGGCCTGTATGAAGTAAGAGTTTAACAGGAGCAGAGACTGATCCACTTCACTACAAACCAGAACAGAGCAGCTTGAAGCCTGATTTGATAATACAATCTTACATGCTGATTAGGTTTAGGAGGCGATAAAGCTCCAGACGTTTGTGTTTCCAGCAGCAGATGATTGGCTGTAATGCAGGAAGGGACTGGAAGATGTCATGATAGCTTCCTCAAGATAAAAAAAGACAACAGACGACAAACGTCCATTTTGCTTAAGCGTCCTTCAGTTATGCTGAAGCCAAATTAAATTTAGATGGTTTTGGGAAGATCATTTCCTCGCCGAAGGAACCAATTTTTACTTTTATTTTATTATTTTTTACTCGTGTAATTGCTAATCTGTATAACATTTCCAAGTTGGAATTTGCTTTTAATCTCTGGGGACGGCACCCGTAGCCGGGAACAATTTTTACCAGAGGGGACACTGTTCCTTTAAGAGGATTAGTGAACTGTCTATCAGTCATGTCGTGTTAAACTAATGTTTGCTATGGCCCCTCGTCGGTGCCAGAATCCGCCTCCTCACTCCGTAACATCAAAATAGATGTTTACAAGCTTCTGCAGGCGGAAAAAAAAAACAGATTTGGAATGCTTTCCTTATCATCCACGCCACTAACACAACCCTCCTCTCGCCTGCTACAACCTTTGCCTGGAGGAAGCTCCTCTACCCTGCAGCCTTAGATTATCTCTACTTAACTGTGGCCTGAAATCAGTTAAGTGATTTTCTACCTTCCTAAAATAAGCACCAACTTTCTTTGATCGCGGCATAGCAAACACTAATAGCTATGCCTAAATGTGACACAGCTCACTGCTTTTTACGATTTAATGGCGAATGTAATCTATGGTTGATTCTAATTTGTTTGCTTTATAGCTGAGCAGGACACCGGGGGAACGAATAAAGAGCGAGAAGACAAGAGGCGGTGGAGGAAGGATGCAGGGTCAGGAGAACTGTGTTGCTTACAACCACCTTTAAATCACACATATGGGCGTACAGAGCCAGCAGATTAGCATTAAAGGGAGACAGTGATTGAAATGCTCTCCATACCTCGTCTATCTGCTCGAGCAGCCCGCGGTTCTCCCTCCTATCAGCCCACATGAAAAATAAATCTGAGTTTCAGGTCACAATCCAGTCGATTTCAAGTCAATCCGCCATAATTGGTTGGCGTCACATGGCGGCAGACCTGAAATCTATCGAGCAGCGAGGCTGGAGGAGGCCTAATTGGTGTCAGTTCAGGTTGCAGCTGTACTGCAGGAGAACAGGTCTGCCCCGCCGGCCCCTCTGGAAAGATCACGCCGAACAGTATTTACTATTCTCCTGGCACAGCTTCCCGCTCCTTTTTTATTATTGTCTCTCCGCTCTGTGAGGGATTTTAGAACTTTTTTAATTAAGCTTTTTTCATTAGAGGTAAATCAATCATCAGTAAGTCACTGCGGTTTAGTGGTTCTGTACCAGTTTAGGTACGATTCTGGGCTTTTTAATTATTTAAATGCATCTGTTTTATGCTTCCAAAAGGTTAGTATTGTTCTCTTTGGATTTATACTTAAATTTTATTCTGTAAATTGGTTTTGGGGTATTTCACAGATTTCACTGTATTTTCATTGCTTCACACCACACAGCCATATATTTTATCTATTGTCAGGTTGCAGAGACAACCAATCCAGCCCAGACATCCCTCTCCTCAGCTATTCCCTCTGGAAGATCTCAAGGTGTTCCCAGGCCAGAGAGAATAATTCTTATTGTGAGTTCTGGAAGCCCTCCCAAAGGGGCGTGCATGAAAAAAGCAGCCAGAGGGAAGTTCCCAGAAGGTGTCCTAATTAGATGCCTGAACCACATTATTTTTTTGAGGAGTAGCCGTATCTTTATTATAAGCTCCTCATCTATGTTGGGCCCCCGTTCCCTATCTCTAAGGATAAGCTCAACACATCTACAGGGTCTCCAAGACCTCGTTCTTTCTGTTATGGTCCACATGAGGTGAGGGTTGAAACATGGATGGACCAGTAAATCTAGAGCTGTGCTACTGGGACTCTCTGTTATGGGGCAACAGCAGAGTCCGTCACAGAAACCAGTCCTATGGAGGGGTGAGACTAAAGGCTTTCTGAAGACCTTTTGCACATTTCGGTGATAATGCATGCACATATGTGTTTTTTGCGCATTCACCGGAAGTAAGGGGGATCATTCGCTGTGCGAGTCAAGTGTTTACATTCCTTCCAATGATAGCAATGGGGAAAAGTGACTTTTGTAGTGTGTATAATTGTTCGAGGCAACGTGACTGAGTAAAACATAAAGGAGAAGCTTGCACCTTTTACCAAATCCCTCTAGGAAAGTCGAGCAAAACTGCTACAAGAAGAAAGCTGTGGCTCAATGCGTTTCACCATCATGACTTCACTTCAACGAAACATAAGGAAGTGTGTAATCGGCATTTTGTTTCTAGCATGGCAATTAATGATCTGAAGTCTGTGGATTACGTTCCTAGCTACCTCTTGGACGTAAAACAGACAAAAGAGAGAACAACTTCCCACAGCAAAAGAGCTACTGGACTAACACATTCTCACTCCCGACTCGTCACATATTGACGCTTTTCCAAGGTTCCCTCTGCCTCTTATTTTGTTGGGTAACCGCTTCGCGTCAGTTATTGACGCACCAGGCATTTCCAGGTTCCCTCGGTGTCCGGGTTTGATGTGTTGGGATGCAAAATATAGGGGTCTTTGTGTTGGGATCTGTGGTTAATATTAGAGATCAGGGTTCATGGTTAATTTTAGGTAGTGGTGTCAGGGATAGGATGCCTAGGACGAATATTAGGTAATTTTAGGATTTGGGACACGTTGACATCAATTTCTTACACTTTCTAAAATGGTTAATTTTAGGGATCAGGGTTGGTGGTTAATTTTAGGTACTAGGATCAGGGACAGGATGTCTAGAGCGAATAAAGGTAATTTTGGGGTTTGGGACAGTTAGTTTTTGTGCATTTTCTACATTTTTTGAAATTATGACAACAGATTCTGCCCCATCTCGTCAATTATTGACGCGAGGGGGTACTTGATGTGTCAAAATTAGACGCAGAGGGATCCTTGAAAAGTGTCTGTATGTGACGAGTTGGGAGTGAGAATGGGCTGGACAGATGTGAAGAAATACCATGTGAGTTAAATGTCATCAAAACACAATTTTGTGTGAGTGTTTGTGTTTGTGAAGTTAACCATCCATGAATGTGTGTCTCTAAACATGCATGATAATGCAATAGCTAAACAGTAAACAGTAAACGCGATAGCTCTCGCCGACTTCATCGTCCTTGTTTCGGCGATTGTCTTCTTTGACACGGTGGCCCCCCTCAACAGTTGCTTCACAATGACATCCTCTCAGATTTGCGGCACACCTTTCAGGGATTTTGTCCATTGGTTGTCCACAGTTTTCCGAAACCATGCATCAACATTACAACTCGCCATCATCACCTCGCTTTTTCAAATTACATTCCCCCTCACTTCCGGTTTTTTGCAGAAACATTAACTGTGGTGGCATTTCACCATCCAATCAAAGCGTTTGTTTCATGCGTGCTTTGTAATGTGCAAAAGGTCAATTGGTTAACTTGCTCAGAATCATTAAACCTGGTCACCCTTTGGGATCAATGCTTTGAGGTGAGCTCACCAGTTTGGTGTTTGAACGGGGTTTAGATACGTGGCTTCACTACCTGTGGGGAGATCAGTTAAGGTCTGGTGCTATTTGAGCTGGATGGCTGAATAGACCTGGGCCACAGGCAGGATGTTTCCTGATGTCAAAATCTGGCTTTGTACGTTTTAGTCTACACATCGTAATGCAACATCCAAAGCTAATTTCCAAATTCATATTTATATATTAAAAATCAAACAGTGACTGCACAGTTTTTCTGCATTGTCATGTTTGACCAATATACAGACCAATAAGAAAGGTCTGGTGATTTAAAAAAAATGTCTTTAATGTGAGTGGTTCAAACTCAAAGAGACAAAAGAAGCTGCTGCAGATTTTGAGAGGGAAAAAAATGATTCAATATTTAATCCATCATCCAAATGAGTACCAGTATCCTGCAGTTACCCAGATTGGTATTAGATCGGCATAAACACAGGGTACAAAAGATGTCTGCTCCTGTGATCTGAGCCATTGTTGTTCATCTGTTGCTTGTTTTTTCCTGTCACATTAAATCAAGAAAAGGACTAAATGACGCTGTCAAAATGACTCACAATGCAAACTGTGAACCCAGCGAGAGGTGACAAGGTGTTAGCTGCTCAAAGGCATATTAACACGTTAGCAGTAATTAGATGAAGAAGAAAAAAGAAGTTAAGGCGTTTTTATACCACAACTTCTGAGGCAGTCCTGAAAGTCAGGTTGATTTAAAGGAAAATCAGTGTAGAAATGTTAAACCTGAGATGTTATTATTGCTATCAGTTACAAAGATGAGCTAAAACCTTTTTTTTGTATTAAATTGTAAATTTGATTGTGAGCTACTGTTTCTCGCTGCATGGAATACTCTGTGAAATAGAGACAGTGGTTTGGATTTCCACATTGCAAGAGTTCCTACCCTTGGAGCCTCATAGCCCCCGGCACTCGGTATTTTGCCCGGGGAAAGAAAAGCAACTCTATTATTACTGTCGTTAGGTCCTGGCTCAGCCACATCATCATATCTTAAGGACCCACCTGGGGTGAGGCAGCTTTTTATTTTTATTTCGCTCCCCACAGATTGATTTGGAATATACGGCTGTAAGTGACAGATGCAATACAAACACTTTATGGTCTTGATAAAGTGGGCATTACTGTTTTTCCCCCCTTGAAACAGAAATTCAGACAGTCTCTTTTATAAGTCATTTTTAGGAGTTTATCGCATATCTGCGCTTTTTATTGATGACCGTTCATCTCAGATCTAGTGTTTTGCTTTGTACCTCTTTACAGACTGATCCGTTATTTCTCAGCTACTCCTCGGCCACTTAAATGCCTCCCCGCGTACCGTCACTACCTGCCCTTTGACCTCTGCTCTCAATAGAATACAGTAATTAAAGACTGTTTCTTTTTTTCTCTTTCCTACAGACTGAGCAGGATTAAATATTTCATTACCTCCCCACCCGGTGCTAAAAAGGAGAGCTCCAAGGAATTAAGGACACACCCACCGAGAGCAAAAGGGGGATTTTCTAATGACACTGCAAGCACCTTATGATAAACTGTGTGGTTAAAGAGCATATGCTGTACACACAAGGGGTTACTTAATCATCCGCCACCAACCGCAGGCAACAATTGATCATCTACAGGGCTTTTTTATTTTTTCACTGCTACCGCACAGATTAAAGAGTACAGAGATTTTATTTTATCTACTTCTAATAATGCGGTGGAAAACATTCAGGGTCCCCCATTTCCACATGGCTCAACTGAATAAATAAATTAAGCATGAGTGGCTAAATAAATATGCAACAATGATTGAAGTGGTTCTTTGTTCAATAGACTCAGAAATCGCAAACTATTTTAATCAATTAGGACCAGATAAAACATTTGTCTGAATGTTCCTGATGGACAAAATACAGCCGTTTTTGTGCTTCGTCTGTTAAAGGACGATGTTTTCTGGCAATGTTTTATATAAAAGTACACTTTTTCAAGACAAGTGGCAAGAGTTATTTGTTGAAGATTAAATATGAAATGTATTTTTTTTTTTGGATGTTTTACTTTTTATATTTATTTTAGTGCTGCAAATGAAAAGTGTAAGTAATTGCAATCAGAATGCTCAGTTTTAGGCATTTTAATTTTCTTTACGTTTTCTTTTGTGCAGATTTTTTGTGACATCGGTGAATGTGAAGCTTTAAATCACCGGTAATAAATGTTGCATTGGCTGCCTGACGATGCTTGTGTTTGAGCTTGTATGCTAGAAATTCAATAGGGAAAAGGACATTTCAACAAATGCAAACATAACCTTCCCTTATTATTAAAAGAAAACGTAAAAAACTTTAGTCTATCCATTCAACTTCTGCTGCTTCCAGTCGGTTCGTGGAGGCAACAGGACCAGGTCAGAAACCCAGACATCCCTCTCCTCAGTGACACTTCCCAGCTCATCCTGGAGGACACCAAGGTATTCCCAGGCCAAAGGGGATAGATACACAATCCCTCCAGCAAGTCCTGTGTCTTCCCCGGGGTCATCCTACCAGTAGGACATGCCCAGAACACCTCTAAAGGGAGGCGTCCTTATCAGCTGCTCGAAACCACCTCAACTGACTCCTTTTGATGTGGAGGAGCGGCAGCTCTACTCAAGAACTTCCCCCGGGTGACAGAGCTCCCCTCCCCCCACTAGATCTAAGACTGAGCCCGGCCAGCCTGTGGAGTCAAGGAGAAGTCTCTGCAGTGCATATTGTCCTGTGATGGGTGGAGGTCTTGGTGTGGACATGGTTGGCCCTAATCGTGATTGGCGGAGTTGGTGTGTGGGCGGGGTTTGTCCCAACTGGTATGGGTCAGATTGATTTGTCTTGTGGGACAACTTAAAAGAGGAAGCAATGATATTAGTAAAACATGATTTATTGACTGTCCATGTACAGTTTAAAACAGAACAATGACTCAAAGAAAAACTATTGTGAACACGTAAACATAATTTATTGTCTTCAGATTTTCTTCTGCTAGCATCTGCCTGTCTCCAATTATGACTAATATTCATATTCATTTTTAGCTATCTTTTTACAGGCTGGTTAGGGACCAAATTGTTACACGTCCCTCCACATGTACGGCATTCAAATTTCGTGCAGCTAGCACCTTCCTGTCTCAAGTTATGACTAAAATTAATCTCTATACATCTGCCTGATACGACCAAGCTGCCCCCCAGCCTCTTCAAACCCCATCGTCAATCTGACCAATCACATCTTGGGCCAACTCCTCACACAAAATAAGAAAATCCTACTTGGTGACGCCAGAGACCCCCGTCTCTACAGAGGAAGCTCGTTTCATTTTGGCAGCACGGTGGCTCAGTGGTTAGCACTGACGTCTCACAGCAAGAAGGTCCTGGGTTTGATCCCCGGTTTGGACGTGGGGTCTTTCTGTGCGGAGTTTGCATGTTCTCCTTGTGCTTGCATGGGTTTTCTCTGGTACTCCGGTTCCCCCACCCCCAAAAACATGTACAGTAGGTTGCCTTCAGGCCCAGGCCGCCCTTGAAAAAGAGATCTGGGATCTCAATGTTGTTTGCCTGGATAAATAACAGTAAATAAATAAATACATTTTGACGGTTTGAACGTAGAAAGACCAGTAAACGGAGAGCAGCTCTTTCTTCACCTCGACCAGCCGAAGCAACGTCCGCATTACTGCAGATAAGGCCCCAATCCGTTGATCCGCCTTCATCCTACCATCACTCGTGAACAAGACACCAATACCTAAACTCCTCCATTTAAGACAGAGACACCACCCTGACTCAGAGGGGCATTCCACCCTTTTTCAAGTCAAGAACCATGACCGAACAGAGGAACTGAGGCTCACCTACCTCCTTCACACGACTATGAACCGTCCCAGTGCCTGCTGAAGGTCTTGGCCTGAAGACACCAACAGAACCACATCATCTGCATACAGCAGAGATGAGACCCTGTGGTGAGACAAGAAAGTATGTTTAGGTCAGAGTTAAATATTTAACCCTTTAAGCCCATATTTTCCCCTTCATTTCTCTTGTAGGCCCTGTACTGGGCTCATCTGGCTCAACAGGAGAAATAAAAGTATTTAGCTCCATTATTGGTCATAATAACTGTAGTCATCTGGCTGCTTCTTCTCTGCAGCAGCTGTAAACAGACTCTTTGCACTCAACAGCTCAGTAGATTTAACAGGTGGATGTGTGATGCATACTAACCTAAACGGACCACAAGACCTGCTCCCCTCCTCAAACGAAGCGGGCAGCTCAGAAACAATGTCATCTCTGTCAGAGGCGAACAAGGTTGCGGTTTTGATCTAACCAAACACGGCTCGGGTGGACAGGAAATGGAAAGAGCCGTTAACCTTTTCAGCTGGTCAATAATAAAAAGGCAAATATCATCAGTCTCTGTCCCGCGTGGCTGTTTTTATATCTTGTGCTGCATTTTGAGAAATGTCTCTGGATTGCAGAAAGAATTATTTCCAAAATCTAATTTTGACTAAACTTGGGGATGGTTTGAGAGTTTGAGGCGACTCCTATTCTTTCTGGCAAAGCAGGGAAACTGCTTGTGTTTGCCAGCAGCGTCCGACAACACCCGAGTCAGTCTGTGTTTGTGTTCTGTGTTGGCAGTGCGTACCAGGTGGTGGTGGAGGAGGAACGTCCACGCAGAGCGCGGGGCACGGCGGAGATCCTACGCTGCTACCCGGTTCCCATTCACTTCCAGAACGCCACGCTGCTGAACTCACAGTATTACTTCACGGCCCAGTTCCCCGCCGGCGGCATCCACTCGCCCCAGCCCTTCACCGTGGGCGACAACAAGACCTACAATGGCTACTGGAACGCCCCTCTGCTGCCACAGAAGAGCTACAGTATCTATTACCAGGCTGTCAGCACAGCCAATGGGGTGGGTGCATTTATTTATTATTTGTATCGTCAAATATAAAAGAGCTAAATATCTCTTTTTTTACAATCATTAGATGTATGTACAACTAACCCTAAACCGTTCTCTCTTACCAGGAAGTCTTTCTTGAAACTCATTTGAATAAAATGGTATTACTATCACTATCAACTCACATCAAAACAAGGATTAAGTCTAAAAGTGGGATATGAAGAAATAGGCAAATATAGTGTTTTGATTAAAACGTTTGCAAAAATTGCTTTTTGTCAAAACATAATGAATAAATGCCGCATCAATGTATCATTTAAATTAACTGTCTGAAATATAATCATAAAACAAAATTTTCGAGCACTTTTTGAGCATTAGTAGCAAACAACTGATTTTGAGGAAAAATCCCTTAAAATTTTGAGATTTTCCATGTGAGCTAGCAATGTTTTGTTTCTTTTCAGCTGGGAAATGTCAATATTCAAATATAATTTGAGGTTTCCTCTTTATAAGGACATTGAAAATTCTTCAATAAAATTACATAAAATCAGGATTCAGACCAAATGTTTGTTTTATCCTCACCAACAGGAAAAATTAAGTCATATATATATGGATTTACTCATGATATCAGAATGACCCAGGTATAAACATTTAAAACCAGGAATCTGAAAATGTAATGAGGTCATTTTGGCCGAATTTGACTTAATCCTCGTTTCGATATGATGGGTCACATATTTAGGAGAAGCAGAACTTTAGAAATTCATAGAGGAAAAAATATTTTGACAGATAATTGTCGTCCCTGTTTGTTTCTTCATGAATAAATCTGCAGAATGATGATGGTCAGTCCTGCTTTCTGCCGCTGTGAACAAATACACAAGTTCACAGACTCATCTGAGTTGCTATGATCAGATTAGCATAATTGAGAGAACAACTAATTTGTGTACTTAATTTAATCAACTTCAGTGGCTGAGACTGGAACAATTAGAAAAATAAAGCACACGGTTTTAAAAGAGACTTTTTTTTATTCTCTAACAAAGAAGCTAAACTGTATTATCAATTCTTAAACTTTAGTCTTTAATGTTTCAATGAAACAATAATAATGAGCTCTGATTTAATGAAAATGAGAGGCGATTGACTCCTTGTGACCTAAAGCTGCAGAGCACAGTCGCTTCGTAACGGCTGCAAATACTGTAAATCCAGCGAAGCCCGAACATCAGTGACTGCAGTTTCAGTCGTTTGCAGCGAGGTCAAGTCTTAAAGTGCAGAACAATGTGTCGTGACACGCTCTCCCTCCTCCATTACCCTGGTTCTGTTTCCCTGCCTTTTTCCATGGAGCCTCATGCCAAACACAACAGAAACCGCCCATCAGCAGCATTTAAGGGATGCAGTCATACGACCTGCGGCTGAGTGCGCGAGCCGGGGGACAACAATGGGCTTTGCTAATCGCTCAGGTCGCAGCGTCTGTCATCAAGTGGCACTTGGCAGGACCCCCTCCCTTCACCGCTCGCTCAATTGCAGCTTGAAGAGCCCCGCCGATTGTGTCCTGAATGAAAATCACCATAAACAACCTCCTTGAGAAACACCAGCACGCCTGCGACGAGGCAAATACAAAGAACATGTGAGGCAGCGCTGAATCGAATTAGCGAGTTAGCTCTGGAGAGTGAAAGCGTCACCGGTCCTCCAGCAGGAATCAGTGAGTGGTGAGACGACTCACCACACAGCTCAGTGGACGGATTTTAACATAAATGCACCATTTATTGCCCTACAACCAAAAGGCCAAGGCCTGTTTGTTTGTGTGTTTGTTACCAAAATAACTCATGAACCGCTGGATAGATTTTTTTATGAAACTCTTTACAACTGATTAACTTTGTGACTAAAGCTAGTCCACATCAGCCAACACAAAAATTGATTTAATTCAGTAAATTTCACAGATATTGAGCCAAAATTAAGCTTAATTAATAAGCTTAACAGAAACTAGCTAAAAATTGGAGCTACAGACCAGCAGTACAAAAAACAACTGAAATTTTAAATGTGAGAAAAAAGGATTTAAAATTTAATGACATGGCATCTTGAAATATTACATGACATTGTGAATAATGTTATTTTCAAACTTTACAAAAATTAATACAACTTCATCAGATGAATTTAGTCCAAAACTCGGGCCTTAAACTCTTGTCTTTCAGACAACTTTAAATGCTTTTAGCCTCATAATTTAATAAAATTTAAGACCATTTAACAGTTTACAGTCTACAGCTCGTGTACAATGATTCCCTTTTCTTATATTTTACCTGAAAGTGTTGCCTACTCTTCAGACAAACACTGGACCATATTTCTGTGTGGCATTACTCGTCCCATCCTTGTTTCTGTGTCCATTTTTCTCCACTGGACATTTTTCTTTCTTTTGACAGCAAACTTCTCTGACAACAGCAAGTGTTTTTTTTTTTTATGTTTTCTGTTGTCAGAGCTGAAAGTCCATTACATATTCTGAAAGTCTCCCCGATGTGTCGTTTTTGGAGCCCTGCTTAGTGGCTCGGTGTTGCTTGTCACAGGGCTCTGCTTTCTCCACAGTGGCTGACCACCTTGAGCTGCAAGCTGCCGACAGATCGCTGCTGGTTGACAAATCAGCGGCTCAGCACCTCTAATCTGTGCTGCGGGCCCTCTCGCTTAGCTGCATTTTGTGTCACAGTCATCGAGCTCAGCAGATGATAGGGGACAGCATGAGACTGGCCACAATGTTTCTTGTATCCGTGGCGTCTTGGACAGGCGTTGTTGCTGTCATACGGGCGTCTTTGTGTGCACACTTGTGAATGTGTTTTATAATAACCAGCGATCCTCTTCTCCTGTCTTCTTTTCTTTCTTTTTTGCATGTGTCTGAACAGGAAACCAAAATCGACTGCGTTCGAGTTGCAACCAAAGGTAGGACTGGATTCAGTTTTATAACACTTGCGTTTGATATTTCTAACTGAAAGAACGTGTTTTGAGTTTCTTGGTTTTACTGTTGCACTAGTTTTTTTTCTGTTACTTTAAAAAAATAACTGTGGTTTAAGTTTTAACATGATTTTTTTTTTGGGGGGGGTCAATATATTGATCGAGAACATGTGTTTTTCCATGACTGGGAGGCAGCATGTGTGCTCACAGAGGCCTGCAGATACTTAGCTACGCGGCCTGAATGTCCTGCTCCTCACATTAAGGGTGATGAAGTCTAAGCACCATCGATCCGGGTGCAGAATTGATAAGACCAGTGGGAGTCGTAGTCACAATCAGTTCTGGGCTGTGGGAGGTTCTGTCACACGCCCTGACAATCTCATATATATTGTGTGGTTTGCATTCAACTCCACTGCAGATTCCTTGTGGAGGGCTTCGTCTGCTTGGGTCAGCGAGGTGAAGGCAGATAACATGTACAGTAGAACGAAAGAAATGCATTTAAATTTGACTCAAAGAGGATGAACTGAGTAAAACAGGTCATTGTGGGATCTGTTTTTCTGTCTCACCTCAATTTGATTCATTTTTATAGTGTCAATTTATAATAAAAATCATCTCTACTCCACTTCAAATTCAGAATCAAACACAGTTACAATCAATTCATTCCTATTCTAATGCAACACAGACACATACAGTGCAATTAGTAATAAATGTCTAAGGAAACCATCATATCTTCACTTTGTCTGAGCAGCACATTGGCGACAGTGGGAAGGAATGACTTTCCCTTTAACGGGAAGTAAACCTCCAGCAGAATCAGACTCAGAGTGGGTGGACAAGACAGAGATTCAAAACACGCACACGTGTTTCATGTGAAGAAAAATGTGTGTCAGTGATAACTGCAAACACAAACATGAAGAGTAGGAAGAGTGGAAACACCAGCAGAGCCTAAGAATCGAAGCCTACAGCAGCATAGGGGTGGGTGAAACTCAGAGTTCTGATATCAATCCGATACCAAGTACAAAGCCAGTGTTTTCTATGAACCAATTACAACAAAATGTTCAAAATAACAAAAAAAGAAAGCAATAACACAACAAAAAATAACTTCCATTGCAAGCGAGCATGATGAAGACGACTAATGACTAACACCAAACAACTTGGCAACTCTGCACTACTGACTCCACTTTTCACTTTATTTGTAAAAAGTAAAGTTAGTAGTGCAAATAAAGTGAAATGCGCCAGTACCGATCTGATGCTATACTCATCTTGGTGTCGATAGTATGATCGATCGATAAGCCTACCCCTGAGAACTAAGGTATAGACAAGGAAACCTGACCCTAACTACAGGACTTATCAGAAAAGGAAAGACTTAAGTCTAGTCTTAAAAGCCACTAAAGCTCTGCCTCCCATTCTACTTTTAGAAACTCCAGGAACCACAAGTAAACCTGCAATCTCTGTTAGGAAAATATGAGA
This sequence comes from Austrofundulus limnaeus, assembly GCF_001266775.1. NCBI lineage: Eukaryota > Metazoa > Chordata > Actinopteri > Cyprinodontiformes > Rivulidae > Austrofundulus > Austrofundulus limnaeus. The sequence goes on from NW_013952444.1 coordinate 1,866,708, forward strand.
CACTAAGATCTTGGATAAAAGATGGAGCTTTGCGAGATTTTAAAATCTATTTGAATTTTATAGGAAGTCAATCGATTAGAAAAGGAGAGAACGGTGACCTCAGTCCTGCATGGTGATGGGAACTAATGTTTTGAGTTTCAGTGTGGTCTTTCTCTTTGTATTTGTCTCTTGTTTTGCTGCATGCCATCCTGGACCTACTGACTGTACTCAGCCGCCATCCTCGTGACTCAGCTTACGACCCCCTACATCCGCATGGCCCCGGCAGCTGGTGACAACCAACTAACAGGTCAGACCCCTCGCACCTGGGGCGATCTCTGACCCTTTCAGTCATTTATTTCTTTTTTTTAATGTGGTGACCATGCTCACAGTCTGTTCAGCAAGGAAACAAACAAGCAGTTATTATTGCATTATTATTCTTAATAAGTCAAAGACATGCAAACATTGTTGTCTACCTTCATCGTCTTAGTGGACATGAAAGACCTGTTTGTTTGATTCATCAGTTTTGAAAGTTTTCGACAGGAGTTAATCCCCTTTCATGAATATTTCTCATTATTTTTGGGAGATTAAGCGTGTTGGTTGCTAGTTGTTGTAACGCTTAATATAATGCTGAAGTGTATTCCTGCTTGTTCTGCTCCATCCGTTGAGTTCCGTCTGACTAAAATAAAACTGACTGAACATGCAGCTCACGGCTCAAACGGGAATTTAAAGCTGACAGCATTTCTGCAAAATTAGAGTGAAACAATGTTTTAGGATGAAATCGCCTCCATCACTCCAGAAACGATGCCTTTTGGAAGTCTGGCAGTCCTCCGCCGCTTTGCCTAAAATCATATGTCTTCTTTAAATAAAGGCTGTTGATAACGGCGCACCGCAGCTAAAACAATGTGTCACAACCATCTCAGGATGGATATTTGCTCTTTTAATAGGGAGGGAAAATGGCAATACTAGCTGTTTGACATAACAATTTATTATTCTAAATTTACAGCTGGTGACAAGGAATAATAGTGTTGCTCAGGTGGACAGATGTGATCCCGACAACATCGCCTTTTTTTTCCAGAGTGCATCTTATCGCTTCCCAGGAAACAGATGCTGTTAAAACAAGCTGCTTTATTTTATTTTTTTTATATTACCCGGTTTGTTTGCGCCTCTCATTGTTGGCTATCTCCCCCCAGGCTGATATTTAATGTTTTGGTTATTTCAGGCATTTTTTATCTTCTCGGGTATTATCTTTTCTGCACTGCATCGTGCATTTTTCTACATCTTAGCAGCCATTTGCCACAAACGTGATTAACCAAGGGTAAAGAAGGTACGCACTTATCTCCCACAGTGCAGCTTCATCCACAGATTTCTGATGTCCACTAAGGACAGAGCTGAAAGTGGAGACTTGAGACAATTGGAAGTCATGTACTTTTACTCTTAGCCTAATTTTACCCCAACTTTCACACATTTGTGGTTCTGTTTATTCCATCTACATCAGGGATGGGCAACGTAAATGATGCAAGAGGGCCACAGAGCACTGCACACTTACCCAAATATAATAAAACTGCCTTTTCAGAAATATTTCTGTGTATATATGTTTATTAAGCCAACATACAGCAGTAACTTAACATATTTCACGCTCAAATGCATAACAGTTGTAGTCTTATTTTATATGAATACAAAATATTTAAAACAAACAATTAACACTTACTTTACCAAGCAGAAGTGGAACGGCATAAGACAACTTGAGTGCCGACACCTGCATAGCTCTAGTCTAGTAAAAATTTGCTGTTCATGTACTTCTCATATTAGCTTGCAACGCGTTATATTGACGACTTATTTTAAATTTTTACATGGCAGACAGCACCTCAATGCAAACTAAACACATAGGTTTGCTTTGAAATTCTGTGAACAGATAGTCTACATCTGAAAATATAAATAATTTTTGACCAATCTAAAGTCACCCGTCGGCCACATACGGCCCGCAGGCCACCAGTTGCCCATTCCTGGTCTACTTCCCAAAATATTTTTTTTTCTTTTTTTTCATTATTTATTCAAATTAAAGAGTAAAATAAGAAAAGAAAATAGAGGACTCCAGTTGCCCATCCCTGACCTTTTGCTATGTGGTTCCTGTTGAAACAAGATTCAAGTCAAAGTTTTCTTTTAGTTTGATCCTCGTGATGTTTTTGCAGGAGCAGCCACTCACAAACCCGACGCAGTGGAACCGGAGAAGCAAACCGACCACACGGTAAAGATCGCGGGGGTCATCGCCGGGATCCTCCTCTTCGTCATCATTTTCTTAGGCGTGGTGCTCCTCATGAAGAAAAGGTACGCTTCAATCTGTACTCGTTAAAGTACTGTTTAAAACTCTGGGTGGAAGTAGTTACACAGTGCCTAAAAATGAGCCTTTTTTTAACCATTTCCTATATTTCTCCCTCAAATGGTAGCATTGTCAATGGCGTCATAAATAATTAATTAGATCATGTTGATACGGCCCATTAACACTGTTTACAGCCACGAGATACAAGTGTGCCATGAAAAATTAAACATTTTCCACGGCACCCTCGAACAAATGTGCAGCACTTCAGCGACACTGGAGTGGGAATAGGAGGCGGGAAAAATATATATATTTTGGAGCGTTGTGGTGTGTGGAGAGAGGCGTCGAGGAGATAAGAAAGAAAATATGATGAAAGGCTCGAAAGGGAAAGAGGATGGCCGCATAGCTGAAGGCTAAGTTTACATTAGCTCTGGACCCTGGACTCTAGAGATCCTCAGCGCACATCCCAGTAATCAGGGGAGTGAATGCTTGGCAAATATCAACCTCCTTTTTGTCCACAGTAGGGTTTGAAATAACACAATATCACTCTCTGAGGAAATTTCCTTGGTGGGTACGAGTTAGTTTTCTATATTTTCAACAATGTGCTCGTTGTTCTTTAATATTCAAAAGGGATAGTTCAGATCTTTTGAAGTAAGGTTTTAAGGAAAAGTTATGAACAAACTGTGTCGTATGTGTTGTCCGTAGCTCATTGAGTGAGATGAGTTCAGAGTAATATAGATCTGTTTTGACCAGATTAATAAGCTAACTGCAGGTTTGAGCAGGGCCAAAAGCTATGTGCTTTCTTAAAAGGAGAGTCCAATAATTTTTTAAAGGATGTCCTGTCAAATATTTAACAATAGTTAGTAGACAGAAGTCTTTGTCCAGGCCAGGCTAATGACTAATTTATCATTTCAGGCCTAGAAAACCACTTTTTCTCTAAAACAGCATAGCGATACGAAGGAAACCTCTACATTTTTGCATGTTTGTTTAGTTAGTTGTTGTTTTCTCAAACAAACAATGTTTGTGTTAAATGTTAAAGTTTGTGTAAAACTGTTGAGGTTTAATATTATATTAGTTAATGTAGCGTTCTTTTACACAAAGAAAAAGTCCAACTCAGCTCACTGGTGACTTCCATCCAGCCCACACAATTTTATTTTATTTTTTGTTTAATTTCCTGTAAAAATTGATTTTAAATCAAATGTAAAATTTCAAATTTATGATTAAATGAAACAAAATAAACAAGTTTAAAAGGTGAACGATAATACTTGTCTGACCTCTGGGTTGTTGGCTTTGAGTAACTGTGGCCACCTGAGCAATTTAGTTGAACAGCCCTGTATTTATGTCTCGAAATATACGGCTTTTAATCCAGCATTGACTATAAACTACATCTCCCATGATGCACGTTGATTATTTTACCCACAAAAACTGTGCGCAAAACGCTGCCGCTGTTTCTGTGTACGAAATGCCATGTAGAGCTCAGTTATTGTTGGTTAGCTGTGTTCAGCCGTAGCAAAGAGACGAAGAATGTGACTTTTTTTTGTTAAGTTGAAGTTAAACACAAAATGTGTCAATATTTGTAAAGAGTTGTTTTATAAACATGAAAACTAAAACCAAAAAATAAATGAAAAACTTTTAGCTTAGCCATTAGCCTAGCCTGGACAAAGACTTTTTTGCCACATCATCCTCGATGACTGATGTCACTGTTAAGGTGCCAGAATGCCCCTTCAAAAATCTTCATATTCATTTAAAAGGGCTCGAATCAAAAGTTTTATTAACAGTCAATGTGAATGTTATTTTCGAAAATCTTACAGCTCCGACAGTGTTGCATTACTTGTTTTTTTTTTACACAGAATTTTGTGGTTATTTACAAGTTAGCATCAGCAGTATCTATTATAAGTTTTGGGCTCAGCCTGGGGCACTGCTGATAAGAATATGATAATTTTCGTGTTGAAATACTTCTGAAATGTGAAACAAAGGTTTCCATAACAGCCTTGGCCGCTCTTAAACCAGCTTGTTAATTTGATCAGAATTTAACGTTTGTTCCGTATCTACAACAGGTAAGACACTTATTGTTCATAACTTAAGTTGAGTAAATTCACAGTTTAATGTTTGATGGTTCAGTTTCACGTACAACTGGTGAGGCATAGCTGTGTCTCAGTACTAATATAATCACTATGTTCCATGTTTATTCTTGTTGGTAATATAAGGTTTATTTTTCGCAGCGTGGCCTGTTTGTATAGCACAGCAATCAGTAGGTGGGTGTGAAAATCAGCACCGAGTAATGGAATTGTTTTCAATTAGCCTTAATCAAAGCAGAGATGGAGACGACTTCATTGGCTGAGTTTTGTCTAATTTGCTGTCACCAAAGGGGGAATCAGAGTTGTGTTTAGACATTCGAACCGCTCATTAAGTTTCCAACCTCCGAGGTCAGATATGGTAATTCTCTTTTATAGGTGTATAAAACGATGTGTTGATACAAGGGGAGCAGCTAAGTTGGAGTTCTGAACTATTAGACCCCTCCCCCTTCCTACAAGCGCATGACATGACTCCAAGCGATCACCTTTTGCCCTCACGATCACTAGTTTACCTCCACGTGTGCCACCATATCTGATTTTGTTCATTTCGACTCTTTTTTCAAACATTAATATATTTTTACTTTTTCTTTCCTTTTCATTCCATCCCCTCCCCTCCTCCACTGCTTAAATCCTACCACCACCCCTCTCGGCAGAAGAACCTATCACTCCTACACTTACTACCTGTAAGTAACCACTTTGTGTAATGTTAGTGCCATGCTTCTTCACCGACACGCTGCCTCCCCATGCATGCAACGAGCCGTGTCATCCGCCTCCCGCCCAGAGCTATTGCAGAGGCCCGGCTGTAATCTCTGCTGGAGGAACGGAACACGCCACTCCACCGCATCTCCACACCGCGAGCACATCACACTGTGTGTCACGTTGGCACGACTTCTGACGATCAGACAGGCGCAGCTCCGCCCCCACAGACAAACCTGCCACCAGGAATGCCAGCGCAGACAGCCTTTCTGCTCGACTTCTAAGAAAATGTTGTTTACGGGATGATGAGCTAAACTTAATCATTGTAGGGTTCGTTTTAGAAAAGAGAGAGGAGAAAAAGAAGAAAAAAAAAGATAAATCAATGCAGCAAGTGATTCATTTTTACTGAGTGTGAATTTTTTATTCGCCTCCAGTGGCTTCTTCTCTGTTGACTTGTCAAAACTAGAGTTTTTGAAATGTCTATCACGCTCGTGTCCAGGGCTTCGGCTTGTTAGTCCAAATATTTTGCAATTATTTCAGATGCGGTGCATATATTTAAACATTTTATCAGATCGAGCAATTTTCACATTATTTTACCATGAACTTTTTCAGCATGACCTACTCTATATGCATGTGATCATTTTATTTTAAGTTTTGCTTTCTGCCCCCACCACACACACATATCATCTGTTCGATCATCGCAGCACCTCTGCTTTTTCCCCTTTTTTCTGTTTGCAAGCATGTTTTTCGAGGGGTTTGCTGCACATTCATCCCATTGACTCGACGGTGATGCTGGAGTTGTGTCTTCAGCTGACAGGATGTTTGCAGCAAAGCTCTATTTCAGCGTCTCCAGCCCTGTAAAAACAAAGGCCGCAGCGCTGCTTTGTTTGCTCCTAATATATCCAATAATTCCACATCACGCCGTTTAACGGTAAAGAAGCTTTATTCTGCAGCTCTGCCTTCCCTGCCGTAGCTCATAGGCTCCCTGCGTACGGTCTTTGTGATGGATGCCGACTAATCTGTCTTGAGATGGCTGTGATCAGAGGAAAGAATGGGGGGCTGCCTCACATCAAAGAACATCTCAGGATTCACCTGGAGATAATACTACTCTGAATTATCGGTGTGTCACTCATGTTAGATCACAGCTGTCTTGAAAACAAAGCCCCGATGACTTGGCGCAGTGGCGTCTTCAAAGCTGAGTGTACACAATGGCCAAAGTAGGAAATGATTGGTTGGTTGTAAGAGTGTTTTTTTAAGAAAAGCGGTGTTATGTTTTGTTTTTGCTGTTATATTGTCACATGTATGTGGTGTTGTGATTTCATGGAAGTTTATGGAGATAGGAAGGATTTTTAGTGGAAATTAACAACCCCAGCACCAAAACAATACTCTTCTATATAAGTTCAGGATTTCTTGGCTGATGTGTTGGTTTTGATTTTAGAGTATATGTTTTTAAGTCAGCAGGTTTCAGGTAGACACAGTAAAATTATTTAATTTTGTAGTAAAATGTGAAAAAATTCAGCTGGACTTTGAGAAGACTTTTCTTGCTTGCTGCTAGCCTGCTCTAGAGGACTTATTATGCAAAATCCACTTTTTGTAGCCATTAAATACATTTTGTTGTGTACTTGGAGTGTCAAGAAGTGCATAAAGTTTAAATTTAGTTCCTCCTGGTGCTGCAAAGATATATTTATTTACTGTTTGGGTAATAATTTTCAACTTGTTCTGTTTTCTCTATTTTCTGACATTTTCTGAACTATTACATCATTGTTTTTTGCAATGAAACAAATAAGGTTTGGACCAGCTACAATTTAGTGGTCTCCATTTTCCTCTGGCTCTGGGTCAGACTCTGGTTCCAACATGTGAGGCTGGATGGACAAGTCTTCCCTTGTTGACATCTTTTAATTCATTTGTAAATAAAGTTTCTGCGTAGCTATGTAGTCGTAAACTCCTCTATTAAACTAAAATGGACCAGTCTGGAAGCTGAAGTGGGGTCGGGGTGTGAAACGCCTCATTAGGATATGAAGAGACAGCCTCAAAACGAGTCGATCTGAGACACACCTCAGAAAAGTGGTTAAAGAGGGGCTTGTGGAGTTACAATAAGGAAAAATTCAGACCAAAGCATTCCCACTTTATATAAACCCAACTGAGGGATTTAAATGTGAAAAACAAGGATTTAGAAGCATCATGTCCTTTAACAACCAGCTTTAATGTCTGTTTGGCTCCTGATGATGAACCTAAATTCATCAGACTATCGTCAATTGATTTTTTTCCTCTGACGAATAATGAGATAGATCTTTGTCATTAATACTCTCACACTGTCCGTTTTACTGGCAGTAAAACAACACAAGTGATGTTTACAGCACTATGCTGAACGATAGGTAACATTTTCCTCCAGCAGATCCTGTCATAATCTCTATGTTTACATTTAATTTGGGAACTAATTTGAATAACATCCCTAATATGTGTGAGTCTACAAACATTTTGAATTAAACACCTCTAATATTGGTTACAAATCTGAGGAGTCAAACAGAACCCTTCATGATCACAAACAGGAAGTGACTTATTCTAAGCTTGTGACAATAATACAGCGGGTGAAATGAGTATTGAACACGTCACCATTTTTCTCAGTAAATATATTACTAGAGGTGCTAATGACATGAAATTTTCACCAGATGTCGGTAACAACCCAAGTGATCATACAAAGAAATCAAACCATAAATGTCCAGAAATGAAGGTATTTGTAATAATGTGGAATGGCACAGGGAAAAAGTATTGAACACATGAAGAAAGGGAGGTGTAAAAAGGCATGGAAAGGCAAGACACCATCTGAACGCTCTCAGTAATTAGAAAGCAAGCCTGCCCCTTGTCAGTGCAAGTTAATATCAGCTGGTTCAGTCCCAAATGATGGCCAGGTATCACACAAGAACCATCTGATGATGGGTAAAAGTAAAGAGCTCTCTCAAGACCTTCACAACCTTATTGTTGCAAAGCATAATGATGGCATCGGTTACAGAAGAATGTCTAAACTTCTGAAGGTTCCAGTGAGCACTGTTGGGGCCATAATTCAGAAGTGGAAAGAACATTATTTCACCATAAACCGACCACGACCAGGTGCTCCTCACAAGATTTCTGACAGAGGAGTGAAAAGAATTATCAGAAGAGTTGTCCAAGAGCCAAGGACCACTTGTGGAGAGCTTCAGAAAGACCTGGAATTAGCAGGTACGATTGTTTCAAAGAAAACAATAAGTAATGCACTGAACCACCATGGCCTGTATGCACTCTCACCACGCAAGGCTCCACTGCTGAAGAAACAGCATGTTGAAGCTCCTTTAAAGTTTGCTGCACAACATTTAAACAAGCCTGTGTAATACTGGGAGAATATAGTCTGGTCAGATGAGACCAACATTGAACGGTTTGGATGCCAGAATACACATCATGTTTGGAGGTCAAATGGCACTGCACATCAGCCCAAAAACACCATACCAACAGTGAAGTTTGGAGGTGGGAACATCATGGTGTGGGGCTGTTTTTCAGCATATGGTACTGGCAAACTTCAAATAATTGAAGGAAGGATGAGTGGAAAAATGTACAGAGACATTCTTGATAAAAATCTGCTTCCATCTACCAGGATGATGAAGATGAAACGTGGCTGGACATTTCAGCAAGACAATGAGCCCAAACACAAAGCCAAGGAAACTCTCAGTTGGTTTCAGAGAAAGAAACTAAAGCTGCTGGAATGGCCCAGCCAATCACCTGACCTGAATCCAACAGAAAATCTATGGAAAGAACTAAAGATCAGAGTTCATAGAAGAGGTCCACGAAACCTTCAAGATTTGAAGACTGTTTGTGTGGAAGAATGGGCCAAAATCACACCTGAGCAATGCATGCCACTAGTTTCTCCATACAGGAGGCGTCTTGAAGCTGTCATTGACAACAAAGGCTTTTGTACAAAGTATTAGATAAATTTCAGTAAGTGTGTTCAATACTTTTTCCCTGTGCCATTCCACATTATTACAAATAACTTCATTTCTGGACATTTATGGTTTGATTTTTTTGTATGTATGGATCACTTGGGTTGTTACCRACATCTGGTGAAAATTTCATGTCATTAGCACCTCTAGTAATATATTTACTGAGAAAAATGGTGACATGTTCAATACTTATTTTACTCGCTGTATGTAAAAGTGTCCCTTCATATTAATGAACTATAAAATACAAGGTTGGTTTTAGGCACAACTCTATTTTTGTGTATCTTTTGTGTTATAAGTAAGATATCAGGGTACTGCAGGAAATAGATAAGTTTAAATACGTTTCAGTTAAATGAGCTGAATCCTGATCTGCCGTCACTACAGTGGAAGTGTTTATCAGTACTTTTCCTTCTAATTAGCTTGTTTAAGTTCAACCAGTCGTGCGTTCCATGAAGCTAAAGTTTGTAGTCTGAACAGACTAGTTCAGTCTTTTTCAGACGTTCTTCTCAGAGGCGATAAATGTCTCAACTTATCTGATGAGAGCCTTGTTGGCAGCTATGAGCTCACAACACCCCTGTGATTGATGAAACCCATTAATGCTCCAATGCATTCATCAAAGTCTTTAAAAGGCTTAAGAAAATCCCGCAGATGGCAAAAAAAAATAAAAAAAATCACTTTAGGTACCGCCAGAGGTGGCTGTGAGGGCTAGCACCCAACTCCACATCAGTCAGAGCGCTCATTAGGAATGCGGTTACATGTGTGATCAAATATATGACAGCTTTTTAATCAGGTGGCTGCAGCAGCTGCTTTGCATGCTGCTGCTGAGGGACAGCGGAGATCAATTGGCATCGGGCAGGAGTTGTGATTGGGGCTTTATTCTCACGAGGCCCGATTCATCCATCAAGCAGCGGGGAAGTGAAGTTTAAAACACACTTACTGTGACACTTTCCCGCTGATAGGTCTGGCTTGGCTTGAGCTTCTGAACTCCAGGTGTGTGATATGAATACAGAGTATTTTAATGCAATTAAACACTTCTTTTCTTCAGATGTTCTCGGGCAAATGTGAACTCGAGCTTAATTCTTTCTTCATTATAAACAAAATCCTTCTACTTCCTGTTTGAATAGCAAATAAAAAAGGTGAATTTCACAGAAAAGTTTCAAATTTTACAACTGAGAAGGCTTTTCTAGTTTCTTAGGTGATCCTGTGGCAAGAGACAGAGACATCCTCATCCTTCCTAAGTAAAAGCCATTGAGTGGTGGATATTTTTTGCAACTTTAACTGCTTGCATCCACAATAAAAAGGCCTTGAAGAGGTTAAAGCTATACAAAATGCATGTTAATGCTGATACATCACCTGCTAGTTTACAGCCTGTGGCATTAAAGGCCTAGCATTCATATAAGTAAATCAAATCACCCGCCACCTTCAAGCCTGAGTTTTAAAAGGGACATGATATCATGTAATATCCACTTTTTTAACCATTAAATTCATTTTGTTGTGTGCTTGGAGTCTCTAGGAGTGCAGAAAAGTTTAATTTAGTCGCGCCTGGTGCTGCAAAGATATCTTTACATTCTGTCTGAGGCATATATTGAACCCGTTCTGTTTTCCCTTGTTGACGTCTTTCTTTTTATCTCTTTTTTAAGCCACTTCAGTAGAAAACAGAACTTAATAGTAGGTTTTTCATCATCAGTGACTTTTTTTAGAGAAGTAAATCTAGTTAAGAAGAAAAAGGAGAAACGTAATGGGAAAGATTGAAAGAGAGATTAAAATATATGTGAAATATACACTAAGAAAACACAAGACAACACACCCGACATCTTTTAATTCATTTGTAAAATACAACGTTTCTGTCCAGCTTTATAGTCCTAAACCCCTCTATCAAACTAGAATGGACCATTCTGGAAGCTGGAGGAGGGGCGGGGTTTGAAGCGCCTTGTTTGAATTTGAAGAGACAGCCTGAAAATGAGTTGATCTGACACACAGCTGTGGTGAAAGAGGGGCTTGTGGAGTTACAATAAGGCAGAATTCAGACCAAAGCATTGCAGTTCCACTTTATACAGAGCCCAACTGAAGGATTTAAATGTGAAAAATGAGGATTTAAAAGCACTTTAAAGAAAAATAATCTTGTGTTGCCAAGGGACAAAATTATAACAGTTTTGGTCAAATCTTATAAAAGCTGTTCGATGCAGTTTTTATGCAACATGTTAGTTCTCAGTGTACGTTTTGAGTCTGACCCTCAGCTACTCCACATGGGCTAAGTTTTAGCTTAATATTTATAAAAAAGTTAAAAAAGTTATTTTTAGCTGTGGCAGCCATCATGAATTGGCTCATTTGCATCCACTGATTTCTTTTTGAGTTTCATTCAAACATACATGGGTTTGTGAGACATTGTGCTAACAAATACACAGGCTTGATGCCAACAATGAATAATAAAGTTTTAACCAGATGTTATACATTGTGTGGAGCTGAGTCTGTGCTGGGAGTGACTCTCAGCTACTACCTCATCAAATCTGAATTCAATGTCTATAATCGGCCAAGTTATAGTTCAGTTTTTGTATTTTTCTAAAGGTCGACATCTGTGGCGACCACTCCAAACATTAATCAGTTGTAGATCTATGCCTAATAAAAACTTTCTTAATATTTGTTTAAAATAAAAAGTAATGAATTTAGTGTAAGAATAGGTACAAGTTGTCATGTTTGAAGTGAAGCTTCATTAAAAAAATTTTATTTAAAAACTACTGTATATGTTCCATTATTTGCCTGGCAGGTAAATCCCTTAAAATATGTAATTATTAACCTGCTCAAAAGGTTAAAGTACATTCTCTTGCTTTTTTCATTACTATAGCAATGTGAAAAACTTTAGTAAAACGAGACAGTGGATGTGTTTATATAAAACTTTGCTGAGTATTTGGTTTGCTCTTTTATTTGGTGTGGGGGGGGGGGGGTTATACTCATGTGAATAATTTGTCTAATTTTTTTCCATAAATGTCATTTTTAATAATCATTCCGTTGCACTCGGTGTCAGGGAGGAGGATTGTACTAAATGCAGGATGTATAAGAGAAAGTGCTTGGGGCAGACACCTTCATTAAACTTTACAAGTCGAACATGCAGCAAGAATCACATTAATTGGTACAAGCCTCGCAGAGTTTTGTACCTACAAACTCTGAATGTTGATGAGGAAGAGGAAGAGCACCTCGAGCGGGCTGAGGGGATGTCATGCACGAAAGGCTCTGGTTTAAATGGGCACATTGTAAGTCAGTGTATCGCTCACAAAAAATGTTCTGTCTAAAGCTAAATTTAGGAGAAACACAGACGGTGTCAAGTCAGTGAAGGTGTAAATAAATGTAGCTTTGTGAGGGTAATTATGTTTCTGTTAAAGGAGACATAAATCCTTCTTTTTCACATTTAAATCATTCAGTTGGGCTCCATTTAAAGTGGAACTGCAGTTCTTTGGTCTGAATTCCTCCTTTTTGTAACTCCACAAGCCCCTCTCTCACCCCTTTTTCGGAGGTGTGTCTCAGATCAACTCGTTTTGAGGCTGTCTCTTTAAATCAAAACAAGGTGCTTCAAACCCCGCCCCCTCCAGCTTCCAGATTTCCAGTTTGATAGAGGGGTTTTATGACTATATACGTAGCTGCGCAGAAACATTTTAATCACAAATTAAAAGATGACGGAGGGCCAGATGAGTGGGTAAGTCCAGACCTTATTTAGATGTTTCGTCACAAATACGGTGATGTAATAATTCATAAAATGTCATCAAAAATAGAGAAAACTAAACAAGTTTAAAAATATAACCCTAACAAAAAATAAAGATATACACGCAGCACCATGAGAAATTATTTTCAACTTTTCTGCACTCCTAGAGACTCCAAATAAACAACATGTATTTAAAAAAATAAGTGGATTTTGCATGACGTGTCCCCTTTAAAGCTCAAACTTGCAAAAACTGAGTTCTAGAAACATAATGTTAAAACAGCATCATTTGACATGTTAGTGCAACTACAGTAAATCCAACTCATTCTGAATGTTACATAAGTTCACCTTCATGTGAGCCCACCACCTGCAGGAGGAGCAGACATGGAAAACGTTACACCAAAAGAATTAGTACCATTTTCTAGGGCCGTGCATTTAAACCTTACAATGATCACACACAAACATGCAAAACCTGGATAGTTAGGGTTGAGTTAGGTAGAAACAAGCACTGAAACGCCCCCACTGGGTTAATCAAAGACCATTCTGTCGCCCCTCCGTGCTGGACGTCAGTCAGCGTAAACAAACACGCTCCACTGATGTGCGAGGAACATCTAATGAAGCCGTCTTTGTCACGATGTCACAAGGTTTCAGACTGAAACAAGACCCGCCACGCTGAGCTGGAGGTTTTTGAAGCTCTTCTTTCAGAAAGCCTCCGCAGCGTTAACTCCCGCCGAACACACATTCTGCCGGTCTGACATAAAAATCTTTTTTATTGTGGCTGAACTCTCTGAGTTGGGAGCTCCTAAATGTGCCACGCCTGTTGTGTACCCGGCTAAAACAATTTCTAATTACAGCGCTAGCACTCCTTGAAGGAATGCATATCACACTCTGCCTTTTATGTTTGAGTTTGAGATTATTTATGCTATAAAGTTACACAAGTCATTGGCATTTTTGGTCAAACCCTATAGTGTGTGCTGTCATGCAGTTTAGCTGCTTCATTTGTGATCTGTTCGTGACTGGAGTATGTGTGTAGGCTTCTCAGGCACGACTGCTTTACTATTGCCCTCAAAAACTGTTAGCTACATGCTAAGCTACCACCACAGCAAGCTCTAGCTCATTATACTCATTATCTGTTAGCTACATGCTAAGCTACCACCACAGCAAGCTCTAGCTCATTACAGGTGCTGGTCATAAAATTAGAATATCATGAAAAAGTAGATTTATTTCAGTAATTCCATTTAAAAAGTGAAACTTGTATATTATATTCATACATTACACACAAACTCATATTTTTCAAATGTTTATTTCGTTTAATTTTGATGATTACAAATGACAACAAATGAAAATCTCAAATTCAGCATATCAGAAAATTAGAATATTACTGAAGACCAATAAAAACAAAGGATTTATAGAAATGTTGGCCAACTGAAAAGTATGAACATGAAAAGTATGAGCATGTACAGCACTCAGTATTTAGTTGGGGCTCCTTTGGCCTGTATTACTGCAGCAATGCGGCGTGGCATGGAGTCGATCAGTCTGTGGCACTGCTCAGGTGTTATGATAGCCCAGGTTGCTCTAATAGTGGCTTTTAGCTCTTCTGAATTGTTGGGTCTGGTGTATTGCATCTTCTTCTTCACAATATCCCATAGATTTTCTATGGGGTTAAGGTCAGGAGAGTTTGCTGGCCAATTAAGAACAGGGATACCATGGTCGTTCAACCAGGTACTGGTAGCTTTGGCACTGTGTGCAGGTGCCAAGTCCTGTTGGAAAATGAAATCTGCATCTCCAAAAAGTTGGTCAGCAGCAGGAAGCATGAAGTGCTCTAAAACTTCCTGGTATGTGGCTGCGTTGACCCTGGACCTCAGAAAACACAATGGACCAACACCAGCAGATGACATGGCACCCCAAACCATCACTGACTGTGGAAACTTTACACTGGACTTCAAGCAACGTGGATGAAGTGCCTCTCTTCTATTCCTCCAGACTCTGGGACCTTGATTTCCAAAGGAAATGCAAAATTTACTTTCATCAGAGAACATGACTTTGGACCACTCACCAGCAGTCCAGTCCTGTTTCTCTGTAGCCCAGGCAAGACGCTTCTGACGCTGTCTGTGGTTCAAGAGTGGCTTGACACAAGGAATGCGACAGCAGAAACCCATGTCTTTCATACGTCTGTGTGTGGTGGTTCTTGAAGCACTCACTCCAGCTGCAGTCCACTCTTTGTGAATCTCCCCCACATTTTTGAATGGGTTTTGTTTCACAATCCTCTCCAGGGTGCGGTTATCTCTCTTGTTTGTACATTTTTTTTGACCACATCTTTTCCTTCCCTTCGCCTCTCTATTAATGTGCTTGGACACAGAGCTCTGTGAACAGCCAGCCTCTTTAGCGATGACCTTTTGTGTCTTGCCCTCCTTGTGCAAGGTGTCGATGGTCATCTTTTGGACAACTGTCAAGTCAGCAGTCTTCCCCATGATTGTGTAGCCTATAGAACTAGACTGAAAGACCATTTAAAGGCCTTTGCAGGTGGTTTGAGTTAATTAGCTGATTAGAGTGTGGTACCAGGTGCCATCCATTTTGAACCTTTTCACAAGATTCTAATTTTCTGATATGCTGAATTTGAGATTTTCATTTGTTGTCATTTGTAATCATCAAAATTAAACGAAATAAACATTTGAAATATATGAGTTTGTGTGTAATGTATGAATATAATGTACAAGTTTCACTTTTTAAATGGAATTACTGAAATAAATCTACTTTTTCATGATATTCTAATTTTATGACCAGCACCTGTATACTCATTATCTGTTAGCTACATGCTAAGCTACCACCTCACCAAGCTCTAGCTCCTCATTAGCTGAGGTTTGTGTTTTCTGAGCTCAAGTGGCTGTGGCAGTTGTCTTGAATAGAGTTAAGTTTAAAAGTTAGTCAGGTTTAAATATCAACCCAAAGAATCTGAAAGTTTATTAAAGAGGGGTGGGTGTATCAGTTCATACCACAATCAAATGACTGTTACCTTTAGTTGTTATGGAAATGTTCACATCAAAAATAAATTCTCTGTAGTCTATCTAAACACCTTGAAATTGAACTCTGTCCCTTTAAGAACCTCCTACCGTTTCCGACACTCCCACTTCAGCACGTCGTTTCAACAGTTCTTCATGCTGTTTACCACTGTTCAAAGGAATGTTTTAATTTGTTGTTTAAAAAAAAGAAGCAGCATTATATAATATCGCTTTTTGGAAAATGGCAACTCACGATACATTTGAACCTTATTCGTGCTCTGTGGGACGGGAGCTCTGCTGCAAACTGAGCTTCAGGGAGGAGCTTCGGGTAAATAGGCGGTGCTTTATACCAGGCAGCTCCACATGGCTACCACAGGAGATTCAAGGATTTCTCAAACATGCATGAACGAGTCAAACCAACACTCTGGGTATGTTTTGACATGACATCAAAGCATGATATAAAACTCATAACACCCCCCCCACCACCACCTTTAACGTACAATCAGGAGTTTATGATTTATTTTGCAGTTATTTCCAGTTGCATAACACTACCAGAAGACTTACTTTCTACCAACACCAGTGCCATCTGTCTGTCTCATGTTCTCAATAAAAGTCAATTCATTTAGTCAGAAGATTCTGGTGTTATTGTTGAGCATGCTGCTATAAATTTCTTCAAATCTTTCAGCTTGCTGCTTTTCAACAGCAATCTGGGGATATTACAAATGGCCTCATTCATCAACATCCACAACAATCCACTGTACACTTCCTTTCACCATCTTTCTCAGCACATCAAACCCTGTATTACAGTCCTCTATCATTAATTTTCTTTTTCACTTTCACAAATGAGGAGAGAATAGCATGCCAATTAATCTTCATCTAACACCCACGGCGCCTTACAAACATCCCAGGATCGCTGGCACTTTCCCTCATTTTTGGCACTGGTGTCTGCATAGCCTCATTTATCTTCAACGCTCTCGCTTCAGCTGCCACACGGGCCAGGAGAGCGGAAATCCAAGTTGTTGTTTTTTTTTGCAGACGCAGAAATAAGAACAGTGGTACAGTTTTTAAAACCTGGCTTCTAGTCGCTCCTAATAGTCTTCTCGGTGAGCGCACACAGTGCTGAATCAGTCCTAATATTGCCTGGGGTATGCGCAGTTCTACCCCCTCCTCACTCCTTACTACTTTATGAAGCTATAATGGGGAGGGAAAGAGGAGCGACAAGATTGCCATTTTGTTCCCGGCTCTAATTGCAGATTAAAGGCAGGAAGAAAAAAAAACAAAAAGTGGGTCCAGTGTAAAAAAAAAAGTCACTACTTTGTCACTCGGCTTTCTGAAGAATGGCTCCACTATTAGCTTCACGTCGCGGCCTTCGGAGCAAATGACTGTTTGAAGGCAGCGGGAGCCTGTTGCCATATGGCACGAGACAGTGACAAAATTGAATAAACAGAGGAGATTTGCGAAAACAAAGCAGCAGGGAAGCATCATTAGACAGCAGTTGTCCACGAGAGAGGCTTCACTTCAAATAGGGAAAAGGAGGGGGGAGGGGAGGTCACACAGAGAGTAACAAAGTGCGAGAATCAGTGTGAGGGTTGCCATAGTTAATTTTTACACCACTCGCTCCCCACCAGCTACAGAGCAGCAGCAGGCATCAGATACGGTTACTGCTGCAGGGCTCAAGCTGTTTGCTTTTCTTCTGTGACTCAAAAAAACTGAGAGTCAACTCTTCAGGATGACATTATAATGCAAGATTTACTGACATCGTAAAACTATTTCATGCAAACAACTTTTCTACCTCTGTGGTATTAAAGGTGAAGAACGACTAATATTGCTAGGAATTGTGATCGCCTGTCACTTTTAGACTTTCAGACTGAGATCATGCCGAGAAATGACAGAGTTGTAACCATTCGGATCGAACCTTCAACTCTCATGAAATATTGCAATAGTGTAACTACAGAAACACATTTAAGACAAAAGATCCTGTGCAGCCAGAGCTCAGCTACTATCACACCAAGCTTTAGCTCAACATCTGCAACAATGACTGGATTACAGACATTAGATTTTTAAGTTACAGCATGCATATACTGTCTGAGGAGCTGAACTGAAAGTGCAGCACCCTCCAGCTTCATATCTATATAAGGAACATTGTTAGCAGCTTTGTGAGTTAGATGTTTAAGCTCTGTGCTGTGAGATAAAATAACTTTTACACCTTGATTGTATTAACATAGATTGCTGTGATTTAGACTACTGCTGACGTGATCAACTTATTGCTTAAACACAGGGGCGGAGCCAGAGGGGTGGCCAGGGTGGCGTTTTTTTTTTTTTTTTTTTTTTTTTTCTCAGTCATTTGGATTTAGGTAAGGTGGCCAACTTGAATTTTCAATCCCAGAGGGCTTTTCTTAAGTTTGTATTCTTTCAAAAATGTACAAATATCCCCTTGACTAGTACTGGGATATTGCATTTGTCACAAGATGCCATAAACAAGGTGGAGGTCTGAACAAGGTTTCGTCGTGATTAATGGTGATTTTGACCCAAAAGTGCAGACAAACACCTTTCGGGCACTGATTTACTAAAACAAACTTACTTTTAATTATAAACAAAAAAGGCTTTGAGGCAGCAAACTGACAAACCAACAGGGAAAGATCAACTCAAAGAACCAAAACCACTGACGTCTGTGCAGGGATGAACAGGATCAGGTGCAGGTGGGCGTGTCACAACAGAGGAACACTCACCAGAAATACAAGAAACAGAACAAAAAACATAGTAAATAATCAAACAGAAGCACAGATCTTAATAGGTTGAAGTAATATCTTAATAATGGACATGTTTTTGGGTTAGATGCTCTTATTTTGGGGAAAACAGTAGTTGTAGAAATCCACTTAAATGACCATCTACCAACAACTAAGTCCATGTATGTGTTGCAAACAGTCTCATTCATTACCATGCATTCATACATTTAATAAGACTAAAGCCACCTGTTTATAGGGAGAATGTACCTGCAGTGGGGTCACGATTATGGACCAAAAACCCAACTTCTTCCTGCCTCACAGCATGCCGCCTGAGAAATCAATGAAAGGTTTCTTTGTATAAGAAAACTGCGAGACACCTTAAAAATCAATCAGAACAATTGTCTGAGAGTCTGGAGTCAAACAGAAAGTTTGTTGTTTTAAAACTAAGTGCACGAAAAAACAAACCTTCTGGATCATTACTTTAATGTTTTACAATAGTCGAGTAATGATCGTGCAGCTTGAGCCTCATACAGGTAGACAGTCCTGAATCTAATTTTGTGTTTCATCAGGCTGCACAAAAGAAAAATCTGTTTCCTAATGGTGTGTTTTTGTGTTTCTCTGTATGGATTTGTGTTTAGTGTGAATACAAAGATGTAGTGGTGTTTGCTCAGGAGCAGATTGTTTGTAGGGTCCAACGCATCAAACCTGAAGTAGGTCAATAAAAGCAGGTTGACTGTTTGAGTTCAGTGTTCACAACTCTTAATGCTTCTCCTCCAAAATACGATCAGCTAATTTTAAATCATCAGGGGCCACTGATGTATTTGGGTTAGAGTGTCACACCTTTTCCTCCTCCTCAAGGAGTTACAGATTTTATTTTTCCTACTCTGGTGCCTAATAAAGCCTGATGTCAGCCTGGGGAACATTAGCCCTGCTATCTCATTACATCTATGAGTCATTGCTGCCAGCTTCATATCAGATCAATTTCAGGATCATCACTGCTGTTTTTGTCTGATTGATTGTTTTTATGTCCCCCCACCGCCCCTCCTCCCACCACCTTCCTCTCCGCCGTGAAGGAAATTGGCCAAAAAGCGCAAGGAGACCCTGAGCAGCACCCGGCAGGAGATGACGGTGATGGTCAACTCCATGGACAAGAGCTACACGGAGCAGGGGACCAACTGCGACGAGGCGCTGTCCTTCATGGACACCCACAGCCACACGCTGAACACGCGCAGCGAGTGCGCGCTCACGCTGAACGCGCGCAGCGAGTGCGCGCTCACGCTCAACGGCCGCAGCGAGTGCGCGCTCACGCTCAACGGCCGCAGCGAGTGCGCCCTCACCGTCAACGGCCGAGGTAAGGTGGCCCCGCCCCCCCGAGCGTGAATTCACACACACACACACACACCAAGCCGGATGGGGGCAATTCATCGAGCCTGATCTGCTGAAAACAAACCCGATAACATCAGAGTACGGAAGCTGAGAGCTGTGGTTTTTAAATTTGATCTGATTTTCTTGAGATAATCAGTTGGATTTTAACAAGATAGACTAGTTTTATTCTGTTATATGGAGAAAGTGGTTTCATGTTCTCTCCACATGACAACATAACAAGCTTTATTTTCTCATGATCGTGAGATTTAGTGAGAAGATGAGTAGTTATTATATTACACTCATTATTGGGTACAGGGATGGGCAACTTTAATTATGGAAGGGCCACAATTTGTTGCTGACACTCATAAAACCACAGAGCACTGCAGACTTACCCAAATGTAATACAACTGTCATTTTAATAATGTTTGTATTTATGTGTTTATTAAACCAACATACAGTGCAGTAACTTAACATATTTCATGCTCAAATGCATGTATAACATTTGTACTCCTGTTTAATATATATTAATACAAAACGTTTGAAGCAAACAACTATAGCAAGATGAAGTGCAACGGTATAAGATGTGTAGAGTTCAGACTCCTGCATGATTCTGGTTCTGGTAAAAAGTCGTTGTTGTTTATGTACTTCTCATATTTAGCTTTGTGCAACATGTCGTAATGATAACATATTAAAATCCTTCATAAGCAAACGAAGCACAGGTTTGCCTTGAAACTCTGTGAACAGATAAGCTACCTCCCATTTCATCTGAAACTTGGGATTTTCTCTGTCCGGTTTTCTTCCCTCCGTTCTTAGCCGTGGCAAAACGTCTCTCTGTGTTCAACGAGTGCGCGAGGTAGCGTCTGCCTTGAAGGCGCCATCTAGTGCCGAACATATACATTACAACCAATCCAGTGCCACTGAGACATTTGTATACATTTTTGTAATTTTCAAAAAGTAATCTAAGCTCTGCTTTAAGTGATTTTTAAAGTAAGGGACCCAACGGAAGTCACCCGCCGGCTGGATTTGGCCAATGGGCCACCAATTGTCCATCCCTAATTTACAATGGCTGTCACTGCATGTTCCTTATCCAGCTTAAATCAGATGCTAACTTTAACATCGTTTAAAAGCATTTCTAAAATTAAACATTTATAAGATGAAATAACACAAAATATTACAAGTTTATCAAAAAACTTAATCTCAAGATAATTACATTAATAGTTTATTATTTTAAGATAATATCATAAAAACAATGTTTTGAAGCATAGCATCACTCGGTTTACATACTACAATTGTTAAATGGCTCATTTAGAGAAAAAACAACTTTAATCTCGGAAATAAATCTAAAGAAAAACATCAGTATGGGCAATAGAAATTGAGCGAATTTATAAACAAATTAAAAATAAATCTTGTAGAAACTAGGAATATGAAAACTAGTGAAGTCTCTAAGTGTAAATTCTTCTCATTAACATTCAGTTTTCTTTTCATTTTCTATCAATTATCCCATCCAGCTGAATAAATTACAGCACACAATGTATTTTTAATGAAGAACCGCCATAAAACCTCTTTTGTTTTTGATTTATTTCTATTCTATATCAGACTTTTATCAGTCTGTACAAATGATTTGTCTTTAGCTGCTCTGCTTCAAAAATTCTCTGTTGTTCCAAGAGTTCGTCCAAGTCAGAAGAGGAACTGCTTTGATAGAATAAATGAAGGGATTTTACTTTTATTTTCACTTTAAAGAAACGATTTGAATAAAAAAAAACTGTAGGATATTTTTTATTATTAAAAAATTCTGCCTCATGAGCTCTCTGGTGTTTCTTTTACAAAACCATTTATTTTTATTATTTTTATTTGTCCAATTCTTTTCAAATCTAAACCTGCAATGTGTAATTTATACAAAATAATTCCTCTACGATTCCTGTGTTCAGCGGTTGTGGTAAAGCTTGTTAACGTCTGGTGGGAGTGGATCAATAATCAAGACGTCCTGAAAATCCCAAAGCTGACCTGAAAGCTTCTCAGTAAACATTAGAGGCACATGAAGTCTGGCATGAGGTCGTAAACTCAGCGCCACGCTGCGCGCAAGTCATTAAAGACACTGCACTTGTTCTCCTGACGCAAATCTATTCATTCGCCTCTGTCCCAGGTTAAACTCAATACTTTGTCGAACTAGAACGGCACCCGGAGCTTGACCTGCTCTAATCCCAGCCAAAAGCAGCAGATTAAAAATCCACAGCAGCCTCTGTCTCTGCACCCCTCCAGGAGCTGAGCCCCCAAAGATGCTCTGACCTTAATTAACCGTCTGTTAGTGGAGAGGCTCGAAACCGGCCCCTGCGCCGATTTCAACGCATCATTTCTGACTCTGTCTGCCCTCTCTGACCTTAGATTACTGTCAGGAGTGTCACTCCAGCTCCAGACATCATGGATGACAGGTTCTTTTCCTGAACCAACCGGCTCTCATTACCCAAACCCCGTTTTGGTTTGGCAGTCGTGTTGATGCTGAAGGATGGAACGATGACAGTCCAGGGACACATTGATTGCAGCTTATATGCCCACATACAGATTATAGTTAAGCTCTGCATTACACATGTAAGCACAAATTAGGATTTTAATGTGGCCACAAACACATTTTTTTCAAAACTTTTTTTTCCTCAAAAGTGTCAGTGTGCTTTTTAGTCATTCGGTTTTCATTTAAAAAAAGAGATATTAAAAATGGTCCGTCTTTTTTTGTCAAACTGAAGAAATTTTTATTTATTAGAGGTTAGTACTGATGTTAAAAACACAACACTATATTTTTTAATGTTGACAATGTTTGATCTATTAGGTTTTGATTAATATAGATTAGTTACATGTCCGAATAATATAACAACACATATTTAACTGTTATGAGAACAGTAGGTGAGAATTTTGTATGAATGCCTGTGATTCAGCCGTAGGTCAGTAGGGGGCGAACGCGGGCATTGAAGACCCTGTATAAATGGATCAACTTCCTGGTTTGTAGGCAGTGTGTGGTTTCCTGTCAGCTCCGGTGACAATAAACCCCCACTCCAGAATTCTGGTTTTGTATGGTTTTATTCCTTCTAAAAATCATATTATTTAACAGTGGTGGTTTTATATTGGCTTCAGTCTTTGAACACGTATATTTCTTACAAAACGGTGTCCTATGGAACCTGCCGAGGCCTCAAGGGGCTCTTGGAGAAAGGCTTCATGTGCTAAAAGCAGCAGAGGCTCCAGGAAACAGTTTGAACCATCAGTGATAAACTATCAGCCGACATGAGTAAAGAAATGTGAAAGTATTTAGCTAGCGTCTATTTATTTACAGGCTCCACCTTAAAAATGGTCAAATAATAACAGTAAACTTTCAATTTGAGAAAAATAAAACGTTGGTGGAGTGGAGACCCATCACACATGAGATAAACCCAAGTGGAGCAGTGAGCAGCTTGTTAAGATAGTGGGGTAGAAGTTAGGGAGCGTGTGTCTGGCTCAAGGACACCACAACACATGGCCATGGCAAGGAATCAAACCCACGACTCTCTGGTCCTATGTCGGCCGCTCTACCACTAAACCACAGCGGACTTTCCCCCAACAAGAGGAAAGGCAGTTTGCAAACTCATAAAGCTGTCCTTATCAGTCTGTTTTCACACTAACCTCATTTCAAACCAAAAAAAAGTTAGCATCTTTGAGAGAAAATACACAGCCTGGCCAAAAAAATAAATCAAAAGTTGCCACCTGGATTTAACTAAGCAAATAGGCACAAACCTACTATTGGATAATTACTGCATGGGCAATTATCTTTCAACTGGCAACAAGTTCTTTGACCCCAACTGGTGCAATGAGTTGTTTCTCATTTCTTAAATACCCATGTGGAAAGACACATCCTGTGATTGTGGAAAAGATGTCAGTCTGTTTGAGAAGGGTCAAATCATTGGCATCAAGCAGAGAAAACCAACCCATTTTCACTCCCGACTCGTCAACATATTGACGGTTGGTCAGGTAGCCCTCTGCATCCAGTTTTGGATGCGTTGGGTACCCACCTCGCGTCAGTTCTTAACGAAAGAGTAGGAAATGCACGACAGCTAACCATCCCAGACCTTAAATTTAACTTCCATTAGCCCTATACAGCCTATCCCTATCAATATGTTGATGAGTCGGGAGTGAGAACGTGTTGAGAAGACATCTAAGGAGATTACAGAAACTACTGGAAGGATAGTGTGGACCCATCGTCTTCGATGCCTGGTGCCTACTGTACAAACCTTGTTGGAGAACCTGTCAATGTCCCTTTTAAATGGTGTCACATTTGTAAGGAACATGCCTTTGTGGAATGAGCAATAAAGCTGAGAATGTGGGTTGCACATATGAAAAAGTTACCAAATCTTCTCAGCCAAACAGCTTATTCTGCTGTTATTGGCACTTGTTTTGAGCTTCTGGTCTCCCCCCCCCCCCCCCCGGCATCTTTTTTTTTCGTCACTTCAGTAGAAAACGAAACCAAATATTATTTTATTTATTTCTTCATCATCAGTGACTTTTTTTAAGTGAAGAGAAAATAGAGACAGAGAGAAAAACAGAGAGAAGTAATTAGAAAGATAGAAAGATTGAAATGGCGATTAGAAGTATATTAAATATACACCAACAAAGCACAGGACCACACACCCAACATCTGTCCGCTCACCTGAAAAATAAATGGATAAATACATGGAGGGCATATATAAAAATATACACATACCCATACATACATAAAGATTTACATACATACATGCCTACATTCATAAATATTGTCTGTATATACACATAGACATATATACACACTCAGTGACCAGTCAGAACCCCCCGGATCAGAGCATCTGTCTGTGAGCAGTTGTGAACATGCGTGTATATACAAGATTTCTCCAATGGAATATTTAATAGTGACTGTGGAGGACCGGAGACCCAAACCCCAAGACATGAGGCAGACATAGGGAAGACCAGAGCCCAAAAGCCCGAGAGGAATCCCGGGCACAGAGCCCCAAGGGGCACCCGCACGGGAAGATCCGCCCACCCACCCCCCAGATCAGACCATAGGAGAGAACTGTCCCCCCAGCGACCACACACACAGCCCCTGGGGCCAGCAGCGATAAACTCATGGGCCCCACCGGCACCCGCCATACCAGAGCAGATCCAGGAAAGGGCACAGAGGTCGCCACCCCCCCCCCCAGTTCTTCTAATTATAAGATTTATTGTCAAGAAGAAATCATTTACCAAACACACATTTACTTACTTTTTGTGCAAAGTGAAGCTAGTTGTAAAATTACTGAAAGTGAATATAACAGTACTGTTTGCACATCTGACAGTTCACGAGTCACAGAAGCTCAAAATGCCACATGTGTTGTGGAGAGACACACTGCAGGGACAGGAAGGACTCAGAGGACACCAGGTCTTGGAGTAGATCTGGATAATAAGCACCCTCCACGCAGCAAAACAGAGTCCAGAAAAACAAGGGCGGCGTGTCCTTGGAGGATTTGCTGCAGTTGTCACAGTGGTGTTACTTCTTTAAAAAATGGACTAAATGAGACCTAAAGCTGAATTAAAGCAGGAAAAAAGAGACTAAACCCTTTTGTGTTTTCACATTCAGGATGTTTCAAAGATGCTAATGAAGGCAGGATGTGCAAAAAAAATGAATCAAATCAACTCTGTTTCCAGTGATTGAATTAAATTTTACTCCTCTGGTGTTTTGGGGTCACACAAACATACACATTATCACCTAGCTCTGGTGGTTTGTGGCCACGCGTAGCAGGAGATGTTTTAATTCAGTTTGCTCAAGGTCTCTGGGATTTCTGTAGCCAACGTAATGCAGCGAAATAAATGTTTGTGTCTGCAGAGCAGCTTTTAACTGGAGGTAAGT
Source organism: Austrofundulus limnaeus (assembly GCF_001266775.1). Taxonomy (NCBI): domain Eukaryota; kingdom Metazoa; phylum Chordata; class Actinopteri; order Cyprinodontiformes; family Rivulidae; genus Austrofundulus; species Austrofundulus limnaeus. The sequence goes on from NW_013952444.1 coordinate 1,892,393, forward strand.
GAGGACATTTCAGATGATCTTTTACAGTAAAAAAAAAAGCAAGAAGTGTGTTTTTACATATGTCTTCTGTTAATATTTCAATTATTAATACTTTTTCCCCTCCGCCTGTAGTTGGATCGTCGCCGTCCTCCTTCACGCTGCCAAAAGGCAACTCTCTGACTTCAACCATCCCCACCAACTCCTACTACCCAGGTAAACGTGAGCTCTTTCCTCGGCTCCTCCTTCCTGCATGCAGAAAACAAAGCGCTCCTTTTCTCAGCCTGAGCAGCAACGTTGACAAATTCAGCTATTATGAAACATGGAAAATTAGCTGTCACAACAGATGAATAAGAGCCAACGTTGTGTGTTTTWTTATTATTATTATTTTTTAAGTTTTAATGAGTTTCACGTTCCGGCTTAATATAATTTACAAGCCAGTTCTGTAATGTGACGCACCAGTGTCGACACATTTAATCTGTGCTTTAAAACTTTAAAAATGATTTCACAAATGAAAAAGCAGACAAATTAACCCAGGATGACTTTTTCCACCCTCCTGCTGCAGTTCTTGTTGTTTTATGGCACTTGGAGAAGTCGGATTTGAGTTGAACAATTAAAGCTTCGAATAATATCCATAATTGTGTGTCTTATGTAATTACTTCACAGCCCATTGATTAGATGGAGTAAAGGGCAGTGAGATTTATAATCAACTAAACTTACTGTATAATTAGCTTTTCCAGAAATTATGATCCATTTCTTGGTATTTTGTTTGGCAGAAAACCAAAAGAAAAAAAACAAGTGTTTTTTTTTCTGTTGATGTGGTTGTTTTTTTCCTGTCTTTTACTTACTCTCTTTCCTCTTCCAATTTCTGCACTTTTTCTGGGGTTTGAGCAGATCCTTTTGTGCCGACTGCGATCTTAGGTGAGACACATTTTCTTCTCCCATCATTGTTTTGATGCTGTCGAGAACTAAGAGTGATTTACACGATGGATTGTTAAAGAGTTAACTGTGAGCTCCAATAAAAAAAAAAACATTTATTTTCATTTGAATTACTCTATTTTTGTTGTTTTTTTAGTTTTAAAAAAAGATGGCTTCCTCACCTTCATAC
>NW_013952444.1:1893679-1954009 GCF_001266775.1 Austrofundulus limnaeus
CTCTCATATGCATGGACGGACATGTGGACTGGATGTTTTTATTTTATTTTATTTTATTTTTGTTTTTGTTTTGGGGGTGGGGGGTGGGGGGCAGGTGGTCTAAAAGAGTGGGCAACCAAGGCTTTGGCGAATCAAAGCCACAGCAGCTGCAATGAGACACGAACGGAGAAGGAGGCACAAAAAAAACTCTGCTCAAGACTAAAAAAGCTGCTCCGAACAGCTAAAGTTTAGCGTTGGCCGCGCTGCCCCCCCCTCCCTCCCCACAGCTCCCCCCCATCCCCCTCACCACACATTTAACTCCACTCCCTCCTTCCTAAACAACAACCTTTTCTATTATTCTTTTTAATGTCGCTCTCCCCGCCGCCTTTGGCAAAATTTTGTTGACCTACTTGTTTTTGTTTTTGGTTTCTTTTTTCTGTTTTTTATTTTATTTTTTTTTCTTGGCCCACCCTCCTACATCTTTTTCAGCGATAAAATAGAATCACGGAAAGCATTTTGTTCTTCTGTTAATTATTACTGCCCTTTGTTGAACATCCAGAGCAGTTCAAAGTGCAGCTTCTCAGGCGAGCAGACGCTTTTTCTTTTCTTTTTTTCTTTTTCTTTTCCTGTTTCTACGAGCGGAGCGCAGAGCGCTGCTTCCAAGTGGGGCACTAGGAAGTGTAATAATTAAACACTCAAGACCACGAAAGAAAAGACACAACAAGCAACTCAGAACTGCATTTTAAAAAAAATACATTTTTTTCATTTTCACACCAGTGCAACTCAGAGCTGCGTCTTTCATCACGTTCCCCACTGACAGCTGCTCACGTTAGTTCCCCCGTTTAATGAAGCGTGGAGCGATTAGCATCAAATTAAAGCAGCCAGAAAAGGTCGCACACTTTCAGTCGTGGCGTTTTCTCATCAGTTCAGGTTAACGATCAAAACAGATTAGATCATTCGGGATTGGTGATGGTGGTGGTGGAAGTGGAGAGCTTTTTTGTCTTAATCTCACATTCCTTGAGCTGTTAAAGCAGGTGTTTTCATGAGCACGTGCAAAATGTAATTATAGCAATTATGGGGAAAACAGCCAGAATATCAAAATTCTAATTTGATGAAATATGCAGCTTGTTTTCATTATTTTCTCCCAAAAATCCATGACTTTCTTGTTTTGTTTATTTATTTATTTATTTATTTTTGTCTTGCACTGTTCAAACTGCCCCATCCATCCACTCCACATCCCCCCTCCCCGCCCCAGTTAGGCTTTTTGAACTGAGAAGGCATGTGATCTTGGCCTATAGCGTAGCTCTAAAACAATTGTAACAGGTTCTCATGCTGTATTGTTGCTTATCCCCTCTCTCCTGTCTCTTCTCCTCTCTCTCTCTCTTTACATACGTAACCTCTTATGTATCTGCTATCTAAAAAGTGCCCATTAATGGTAAGTTTTCCCAAGTGGCCCCTGGGTTGGGGGGAAGGAGGCGGTGTTTTTATTCAGAAAGCGAGCCAGCGAGTGGCTGCTTCTCACATCGATTGCATGACCAGTGGACATGTTAGCATCTCACCACCCTCCGTGCCACCGAGCCACCATTAGCTTAGCATGGTCACAGTGCACACAGCGCCCCATGCCGGCATCACCCCATGCATTCTCCTCCCATCTCTTCTCCCACCCCCCCTGGGTTCTTTCTTTCTTTTTTTCTTTTTTATTATTTAGGTTTGATATTCTTATTATTTCTCTTATGATTTTACATAAATGCGGGGCGGGGGAAATATGGGTGGCAAAGGGCTGAATCCACGCTGTGTCTGTGTGATGCTTTCTGATGGTGCCTGCTGCAACATGCTCACTTGTGGCCCCGCTGCACCCCCCTCCCCCTCCACTCCCTCACATCCTCCTCCATGTTTCTGGACACCCTCCATCGTCCGCTGGCTCCCCCAAAGCATCTGTGCCTCATGTCTGCCACTGACTGGATTACTGTATGAAAGGGCTGGAACGGAGTCTGACTCTCAGTACGAGCTGCAGCCCAAACCAGCATACTGTCCTGCCAGTAAACAAAAGGAAACCTGTTGTTTTACAGCATATTCATGACAATTTGTATTTAATGACTGATTTCCGTAGTCGCTCACAGCTGAGGGCCTCGTGTGTGTGTATATTTTTTTTTTGTTTACTCTGACACGTGTCATAATAAATGCTTGTAATGAGTGTGTTACTCAAAGGAAAAGTCCAAGTTTGAAGTGATGTTATGTCAAATAATTAGTACCTAATCAGTTGTGACATCGTCTTAGAGCACTGAGTGTGAGGAAAGAGGCGAAAGTTATCATCCCAGCTAGGCTAGTGGCTAGCCAATGTAGTGCTAATTTAGTTTAGTGCTGTTTTCTCAACCGAACGACAGAATTTTGCAAACAAACGTGAGCGTAGCTGGAATGGAATGGTGAGTGGAGATGGATGAAGAACCCAAATGAGCAGGTGCCTCATAAGTGGGCCCATTATTCTCTGATGAAGGACACGAGGTTAGAAACACTCAGTGTTATGAGCTTCTCAGGATCCATAAAGGGGTCCCCAAGAATTCTTTTTCCTTGACTGCTCAGGGCCAGGCCGTGGTCTAAGTAGTGCAAAGAGGTCTCTAATTTAATGCCACAGGCATCACACAGACCATTGTCATGAAGTCCCATCACCGTTTTGTTGGGACTCCAACCAGTGTACTTAGAGTTTTCCTTGTCAGGAAATTGAGAGCTTTTCCAAACCTTAAATTTGGGCCATTTATCAATTCCCGAGCCTGTCTACAGTCCATCAGCTCCCTCCAGCAGATTGAGTGTTGACATCTAAATCCAGGCCTGTAGGGCAGTCCTACAGACTGTTGTTGAGATACCTACAACAGGCTCTGGTCCTTTGAAGTGAGCCTGACTGCCAGCTTTTGTGAGGTAGTCAGCTCTCTGGTTATCCTTAATGCCAGTATGTCCTGGTACCCATTGAACAGTAACATTACCTCTACATGGACATAAGTAATATAAATAAACACCAATCGGAATATTCTGATCTGATTCACCTCGAATGGAATGAATTTGTAATCCCAATGAGAGGGGTGCTTTATGTCGATTGATAATCAGAATGGCTTGTGTGTTCTCCACAACCTGGTTGTGGAGAACTGATCTGACTGAGCACGGGCCCACGATGTCAGCCTGGCACATTTCCACCTGACTAGATGCTAATATGTCAGAGAAGTTAAACTGATCAGTTAGCGATGCAACATTTCTATTAGAAACTTTAAAAAATAGCTTTAAACGAGTGTAGAAATGTCTCCACCATTATTAAAACCTGACGTCGGTCCATAGGTGCTCAGAACATCTGTCTGTGTTCATCATGGAAATAGAACGTGTTCTTCTGTGTTATTTTTTTAAGTTTATGTCAGCACTTCTACTCTGAATAAGTCTGGTGCACGAAACTGCTCTTCATGATCGGTTTAATTTAATTTGTGCCCATGTAAACGATATATTTCAATCCAATCAAAGAACTTTCTTCATATATACATAGCTATTGCTGTCTGTCACCAGTTGGTTGACTGCTTCGGCACTCTCAAGTCAGTAATGATGTAAAGTGTGGATCATGGAGAGCTCTATAGCAGCTTGTCTCTGTTCGTTTGGATATTTCTTCCTGTGCACACTGAAGGTCTATAAGAGACCCCCCCACACTGGTTAGATTGTATCTCAGCCTGAAATATAGTTGTCTTTACACTTAAACCTTCAAGTGAAGACGTTTAACTGATGTTAACGTAGTGTTTTTTTTTTTCCACACCAGTCATTTTTGAGAGAGTTGTTTTATAAGCCTGAGAAGTTCAATGCAAACACTTCGGTTTGGGTTTTTGTCTCTTCGTCACCACACTGCTCTGTGACTGATGACACATCCGACGAGGTGTCAGTTAAACAGAACATCACCTCAAAGATGGCTGAACTGTCCCTTTAAGCCAGCTATAGAGTTCAGTATTTTCCAGGCACACTGAGACAGATGGACCTGAACCTTCCCACCACATGACTCATCTTATTACTCAATGATGTTGTGTTGTTGTGATCATCCATAACAAACAGATTACTAGCTGAGAGTTGTTTGTCAATCTGGAGGGAGGTGACATAATGCTTAGCAGTAAATGGGATAATGTGCCATCTGTCTGTGAGAATAACTAAGAGATAAACTAATAAGTACTTATATCAACTTTAAATGTTGGTAAAAGTCCTAAAAAACAAACTTGTCATTTGCTGCATCAAGCCTTATGTCACCCTTTTGTGTCTGCTGATGTTTAAATCAGGTTTCTTCATCGTTAATCATCCCATCTCACCTGTTTGTTTTGTTTTGTTTTGTGGTTTTTCCACCCAGCAGATGAGAGTCAGAACATGGGCAGCGACACCAGCAGTCTGGTGCAGTCGCACACCCACTCGCTGAGGAAGCGGGAGCCCGTCGACGTGCCGTACCAGACGGGTCAGCTGCACCCGGCGATCCGCGTGGCCGACCTCCTGCAGCACATCACCCAGATGAAGTGCGCCGAGGGCTACGGCTTCAAGGAGGAGTACGAGGTAGGACGCAGGCGCACCTGAAGCCCGGTCACGCACCCGGAACATCCTCCGCTCGGGCTCCTAAAAGGAAATGTTTGTCGGTTTGATACGAGGCTTTCTGTGTGTCACGGTGCACAACCTCTTGTCTCTCTGCTTCCTGTGTGTCTCTTTTGTTTTGTGCCACAGAGCAGAACTGGTTTGTTCCTTTCCAGATTCACTTTTATGATAAATTGTTAATGTGCATTGTCTCAGTGTGTTTATCTGTTTCTTCTTGTTTTCAAACTTATTGGTTTTTCTTCTGTGTTGTTGTCCAAATTCTCCTCGATGACTCACCTGTAGGCCAAAGTGAAAAATGCACCAAAATACTAAACCTTAATTAGCCTTACATAAGCATTAATAAATGATTAGTTAATCTTGAAAACATTAAGACATTTATAAATGTCTTACCCATATAGGCATTACCTTAAAAACCAACATATTGATTGTTTATTCATGCTTAATAACGCATGAATTAACTAGGCTGTAAACTGTGTGTATAAGTATATAAATACTCATATAAATATACTTTCCCACCATGTGTTAGAAATGTGGCAACGGTTAGAGAACATTAAAATTGACCATCTACTATTCCTGCAGTGCATCATTAATTAAGGCAAGTGTTTGTTAATGTAGGGGCGGAGTTAGGCTTTTTTGCAAAGGGTGCCCAAGGTGTTATTTTAGGTGGGACATACAAATAGAGAAAAGCACTCTGGATTTGAAAATTCAAGATGGCTGCCACAGTTAATTGCAAATTACTTTAAGTTTTAAGAAATATTGAGCTGAAATTTTATGCAATGATAGCTAAAAAACACACTGAATGCTAGTCACAACTTCTTATTTAGCCATGTTTAAAGTTGAAAATTATTGTAGAAATATCTGGAAACAATCCATCAAATTCTAAATGTTACACAAAAAAATTAAATATGGCCACCACAGCTAGCTTTAACAGGCTATTCATCCATTTTAAGACTTATTGAAATTAAATTTATATGCAGATTGCCGATGCTAATCCCAAATTAAGCTAACCACTAATGCCAGTGCTAATTTTACACTATAATTCAGTCATTTTTAAACCTACAGAGCTGAAAATGTATACAGTACAGTATTATAAGAGAACAAATTCAAAAACAAAATCCAAGATTCCGACCCACTTGTTAATGATTTGGGAGTGGCACCTGGGGGGACCAGTCAGGTGCCAGGGGTGGCACTTGCCACCCTGGCCACCCCTCTGGCTCAGCCCCTGTGTTAATGTAGACAAAACCCTGAAAAGCCAAAAGTTTCTTTTCATCTGTGGAAACGAGACTTAAATCATAATTAAATCATTCTCTAACCATTTATACATGTAACACATGGTGTGAAAGTACATTTATACACATATACAGACAATATATAGAATATGAGTTCATGAGTTATTAAATATGGGTAAAACATTAATGAATGTGTTAATTTATAGCTTATTAAGTAGGAACCATGCCAAATTGACCTTGTTTTCATGGTTAACTAAATATTTATTAATGATTAAGTAAGGCTAATCGAGGTGTAGGTGTTATAAAGCGTCACCAAAAGAAACATTGTGATGAATGGGTTGTGAGCCCCCGTCCCGTCCGATTAGACACCCCACTGCTCCCCTCACAACATCACCTGTAATCTGACACCAAAACAAAGGATTTTAGCCCAGAAGAGCATCAGTCTTGTTTTCTCTCATTAGTGCAGGAAGCTGGCAGAGGTTTGGCTGCTCTCCAGCCTCCTCAGCACCCCTCAGTAACCCACCCACCTCCCTCCCTCATGTCGTAACAGATCGACTTCAGGCTAAACTTTTTAATTCATTCATCTTCACCATATTATCTACAGTAGTCTGACAACAAGACAGCCTTTTTCTCAGCTCCTGTGGCCACTTCCTTTATCCTTTTGCCACCTTTCCAAATCCCGTTTCCAATCCCATTTTTTTTATTTCATCACTTTTTTTGTTCACATTTTCAGTTTATTCATTATCTTTTGTGATTTTCTTATTCACACCTCTCATGTTCCTTCTTTTCCCGCTCTTCGTCTCCCACCTCACCTGCTGCCGTATGTGGATCAGACCTGTCAGTAATTCACTCCTCGTGACTGTGGAAGGAAATAAAGCAGCTTCACAATGCAGCATGGGAGTGGGCCGAGTCCTTTGAGCTGCCCTGCAGGCCTAATACAGTACATTTAGGATAAAAGGGCTTTAGCCTGTATGCAGAAGTGACAATTAAAGGGACGTTACCAAAATAAAAGCCTATTTGGGTGCTTAAAGAGTGTTTTGCAGCTCATTCTCACTTAACTAGAAGAATCCATTTGTATGTTGTGTTCCACTGCTGTCTCTCCTAAGGTTAATGCCCTTTTTAAGCATTTTTACTTTTGATGATAAGATTGGAGCCTAGTGCACCTCTAATCCTGTTGACTTACATTGTACTATATCTCTCTTTGACCCATGCTTCTTGTTATTCTGTACGTTAACTTTGGATCAGATAAACGAGGTAAGACCATGTTTTTGGTTACTTGTGAGTTTTGCTTTGTTTTTCTACATTTTAAATCATTTTTGAGACATTAAGAAACTGATAAAAACCTGAGATATTCATAGTGAATGAGGACTTTTTTTTAAAGTTCCCACATTTATGATTCATTTGAAAAGGGCATTTACCAACAGATGTAAAAGTAGGGCTGCACAATAGGAAAACATTTTGTAATTATTAATGTTGTAACAATAAAATCAGTTGTGATATTTCAAAACTCACCATTCAGAACACTGAGGTCCGTTTGATTGCCAAATAAGATTAAAGTTTTGCAAATTTCTACAGTAATGATATTAAAAATACATTTTTGACATATTGTGCAGCCCTAATTAAAGTTCTATTAAAGTGTTTAACAGTGTCCAGGTGTTGCTTTTTGAATCAGGACTTTTTATTGTCATGATTTTACTTACAAACTTTACTTACTTACTTACTTACTAACTTACTTACTTACTTACTTACAAACTTTACTTACTTACTTACTTACTTACTTACTTACTTACTTACTTACTTACTTACTTACATACCTTACTTTACTTACTTACTTACTTATTTGCTTACTTACTCTTTTAACTTACTTAATTACTTTGCTTACTAACTTTACTTACTTACTTTACTTACTAACTTTATTTACATTTTACTGACTAATTTTACTTACTTTACATACAAACTTTACTTTATTTACTTTAATTACCTACTAAATTTACTAACTTGCTTACTTATTTACTTACTTACAAACTTTACTTACTTAATTACGTATTTTACTTACTTACTAACTAATTTTACTTACTTTATTTACTTACTAACTTTACTTATGAACTTTACTTACTTACTTACTTACTTACTAACTTTGATTACTTAATTATTTATTTGACTTACTTACTTGCTTACTTACTTATTTTAATTAGAGACCATCTAGGTATTCATTAGTTATTTTGCTAACACACTTCAGTATGTGTTATTTATGACTCTCAGCAACAACCACACAAAATGTTTGAAGAACTTTTGTAAAATTTACTCATTTGTCAACATTTTGTGTTTTCTAAGGTTCATTTGCTATTTTAAAATAGTTTGGCTTCAAAACTTAATAAATTCTTTAAATTTCCTGACTGGAATCAAGAGAACATAGTAAAAGGACACTGTAAAGCACTTTGCAGAACCATGCTGTGTGGTTTCCTAAAGCTTTACAATTTGGGAGGAAATATTGTAAAGCTTTTGCAAAATGTAAAAAAAAAATAAAAATAAAGTTTGGACACAGTGCATGTTAACGCTGTCCTGCACGTCGGTGCACACTCTGTGTAAGCAGCTGCATCCAAGCCGCCATGTTGTCTTTGTCTTTCACTTGTTTTCAGCTTGTTTCACCGCAGTAGAATTGTCCCGAAGTTCTTTAACCACAAAGAAAAAAAAACAAAAGAATTGTTAGTGATTAATTATAAACCACTCTGCCTCAGTGTTGCCATCCAGTTTATTTTTTAATCTTTTGTTACCTTTTTCATTGTGTGTACCGAACGTCAAGTGCTTGTATGTAGGTTCTCCTACTGTGCAGGGAGAGCATTTAACTTTTTACTCACAGTTAGGTGGTTACAAACAAACTGCAGCAGAAACAAAGTGTTGTGGGATTGCAGCAGCCGAGGAGCTACACTGTAATTAAAAACATACTAAGTTGGAACTGTGCCAGTGGGAATAATTTGAGGATAATGAACACAAAAAAAGAAAAAACTACCTGCAGACACAGTGAAGAAAAGAAAACACGTTCCATCTCCATGAAGTAGTTTTACAGATCGGGTATTTTTACCCTTTTTAGTCATTTGTTTCAAATCAAGTCAGATACGGCCTTTCGGCTTGAGCACGATTTGTCTTTAAATCAGTGACATAAGAGCTGTATCCTTCAGAGCGACGCAGACATGAGAGGAGAGGCCTGAATAATCCATCTCTGAGACACGCGTCCATCATCCCTGGAAGAATGGGTCATATTTTTAGCATATTAAAGCTGTTTCTCAGGGAAATCACTAATCTTTCGGACTTCATAGGGAAATATGTCCTTGTGTGGTGTCTGAGAGGCTTTTTTATGTTAGACAAACAGCCTGCTGCCTGCCACAGCACTTAGATGAATGGAACCATCACGTCCTGGATGAGAGATGATTGAACACACTTCCTTCTCCGCACACTAAAAAGAAACCCTTACCTCCTTAACCTCTAGTATATGTTTTGTTTTTGTTTTTTTGTGTTTTTGCAGATGCTCTGTAATGTATTAGCTGACTTTTCAAATGTGCATTAGCTTCCGATCCAAAAGGCAGATTAACATTTTATTTTGTGCAGCCCCAGTCTGCTCGGAGCCAACCTTTCCCAGCCCCGCTGAGCGGCGGTGGACTGGCATTGAGGATGCATTTTCATAATTTGGTCTAATTGTGCCTGATGTGCCATCAGAATAGAAATCTCCCCTGCGAGAGATGATAAATATTTCATGAGCGTAATCTGAGCGGAGCAGTTTTGATCTGCAGACGTTGAGCGGGCTTCTTTTTTTTTTTTCTTTCCACGCCCCCCGCTCTCCAACGAGCTGATTGAGTCCTTCAGAGGAGGGAGGCAGACAGGCTGGGGTTGCTCCGCCCGGGGGACAGGTTTGAGTGCGACACCCCGCCACTCTGCCCTAATGGCGCTCAGGTTTTTGTTTTTTTTTATGCTCGTCCTCGGGATCTCCCACTCGTGCTGAGTTTCATCTCTGATTATGATGTGAATGTTTGTCTTTGTTGAACTGAAAATGGAAAAGTGTTTGTTTTTTTTTCTTCCTGGTTATCATTTAGAGTGCTCACACATGACTTGCTATTTGATCTCCTTTCTGTTCTGTGTTTTCTCCTTTTCCAGAGCTTTTTTGAAGGACAATCTGCCCCGTGGGATTCTGCCAAAAAGGATGAGAACCGCATGAAGAACCGATATGGGAATATTATTGCATGTGTGTACAAAGCTCCTCTTCTCCACATCTGACTTTTATGTATTTTATTTTATTTTTTTCTACCACTGCTGTACTTTTGTCTGATTTATTGGCTCGGTTTGTGACTGGGTGACTCTAAGCTGCTCAAATAGAGTTTTATTATCAGCCGACGAGAGCAGCTTTGACCTTTCCGTTCTGCTTTTATATTCATCCCGCGCTGCCTTTTCAGTTAGGAGAAATAGGCCACGCAGGACAGGACGTCACAGCTTCAGCAACGTTAAGAAAAGATGAATTTATTCCTCGCTCGTTTCGCAACATCTCTTTACATTGGAACATTAACTTTATATCTTGAATTAATGAATTAATCAAGCATAATCTGTTAGCACTCAGTGATGACGACCCTCAGCTACTACCACACTCAGTTTTAGCTCATAAATGTCATAAAAGCCAGATTTTTGCGCTGGAAGTTTAAAGATGAATCAATTGTAGACATATCTAATGATTACTGTAACAGACTTCATCCAGTGGTTAATGAGATATTTTGATGACAAACACACAAACATGTTCTATTACATTAGTACCCATCTTTTCTGGCAGCAGTGAACAGAATTAAAATTTAATTTATGTCATTTATTACATCTTTCCATATGCAAATAAAGTTTAATCAACACAAAAACATTTATTTTACATTTCCTAGTTTCTCACATTCATATTTAAGTTATTTTTAATATTTTAATTTTGTGATTATAAATGTTGAATATCGATTTAAACATATAAATGATGATTAAAAGATAAAACAACTAAAATCTCCTGTTTTTTGTTGTTTTTGTGCTTTTCTTTTAATTGCATATTATTGATCTGTTTTAACCAATGAGCTTCAGTCGTTTTGTTTTTGTAGATTTTGTGAGCCTCTGCTCTCAAACATCTCCTGTGTTGCATCTTTTACTCACACCACTCTAAGCTGCACCCCTGCTCCTCTGCTTTTTTTCCACCTCTATCACACATCTTGTAGTTTCTCCCCAAAATCTGTCCTCCCCGTCTGTCCCTCCGTCTCCTCTCTTTCTTGGCCTCGTTAATATGATTAATTCAACACCGGTTTCCTCCTCCTCTGCCTCTCTTCCAGATGATCACTCCCGTGTCAGGCTGCAGGCCCTGGAGGGGGAACAGAGCTCCGATTACATTAATGCAAATTACGTTGATGTAAGTACACACACCAGCCAGCGCCACCACTGCAAAAGGTCACTGCGCTTCCTCTCGGGGAGGGAGAGGGCGCTGGTGCCTCCGTCTCCGGAGGGCCTGGGGGACAGCGCAGCTCCAGCTGCCTGTCCATCACACGCACAACTACGCCCAGTCATACACATACCAGTTGTTTTTATTATTCAGCTTCACAGGCCGGCTGCCTCTGCTTATTGGACACATTAAGAAGAATAAAGATCAGAGGCTGGCATCGACCTAGCACAGAAAAGACAAACCAGCTCACAGGGGGAACTAAAATTACAGTTTTTAACTTTGTTTTCTTTGGAAACTTATATAAATAAATTAAAAACGTCTTAAAGTGGGAGGTAGTGTGTATTTACCAAACATGGTTCAATCATCTAACACAAGCCAGTAACTATTTTACCTTCAGCTGTTATGAAAATGCTGTAGAAATCAAAAATATAGTGACTTTTTATCATAGTCCAAGCATGTCAACCTCTTCGGACGTTTACCTGTATAAAAAGCCTCAAAAATCTGTAAATTTTGTAAAAATAAATAAATAAATATTCGTACAACTCGCACCCGTGGTGGGGGGGGGGAGGTGTCTGTCAGCTGCAGACAGGAAAGCAAGAGCGGAAAAAGTTCAAAACTTATTTCTAGCGGAAGAACAGGTTGGAAGATGACTGTTTGTTGTTGTTTGTTTTTTTTAAATCATCCTACAGGCTCTGACATGTTAGATAAATTTGAAAATGAGGTTTTGAAAAAATCCGTAAGTCTTGAAAAAATCCGTGAGATTGCTCTATACGTCCGTATAACTGCAAAATGACGTAAAATCCTTATAACTTACAGACAATCCGTACAAGTAGACATGGATGATAGTCTATCTAAATGCCTTGAAATTGGCCTACCGTTTCTGACACTCCCACTTCAGCCAGTCTGTACTGGCTGAAGTGGGAGTGTCAGAAACAGATGGGTAATGATGATTTTGCTCTTCGGAAAGCTTTTTAACCCATCTAAAAGCTTGTTCTGCCAGTCTGTAGGGAGAGGGGTTCTCTGTGAGGTGGGAACTCAGCTAAGAACTGAGCTCCAGGGAGGAGCTTTGTGTAAATAGGTGGAGCTTTGTACCATCAAGCATTTAGACAGCTCCACATGGCTACCACAGGAGATCCAAGGATTTCTTAAACATGAATAAGTCAAAGCATCTATTTTTTGACAAGGGAATGACATTATAACATGATTTACATAATAACCCCCTTTAAAGTACATGTTTTCCGTGCACTGGAACAAGTTGAGTTGTTTTTTCTGTAAGTAAAAGTTACTTAAAAATAGCACAGGGCAGAGCTGCTGCTGAAAACAAATCTAACTCACTCGGCCCACACAACAGAGAACCTCCTGATCTGACCTGATTTGCTGTTAATAGCAGTGTTAGGTGCTGGACGTGACCAATCACAGCGCCTCACTGGCCTCCTTAAGCAGATGCTTTCTCTCTGTGCGTAATGGGCCAGATCTCTAAGTGGTTATCCTCTCCGAAGAGAACTTTCAGTCCGTCTCCCATCCTCTCTGCTCCTCCCCGTCCTGTAATGTGGTGATTTGTAATCTCTTGTTACTCCCTCAAACATAAATTCATAATGCAAGGTGTGCCACAGCAAATGCAGGAGGTTTAAATTATTTACCTTTCCCACTACTTAGTTTATGGCCCATTATGCTGCGGAGAAGACTCACAGCAGAGAGTCCCATTAGAAGATAAGAATACACGCATATTAAAGACGCTCCTGATTGAAAAGGATTTCTGCCGCTCCGCCAGAGTCGTTGGAAAAGTACTTAGTAGAAACTCAAGCAGATGGGTAATGATGTTTTTGCTCTTCGGAAAGCTTTTTAACCCATCTAAAAGCTTGTTCTGCCAATAAACTCTTATGTGTAGAACGCTTCCCACAGTGTTTGTTATTGTTCTCTATTATACTTCCGATTATATGGAGTCATGTACGAGCAAGCAGAGCGGGTGCATTTCTCTTCTCTGCAGCTGATTCAGTATTTTCATAAACATTTAGGAGGCAATGAAACTGTAATGGTTCCTTGCTTGCAGACTTGTATGTGCACGTCTGTATGTGCACATAAACGGTAAATGCTTGAAGTGATGCAGAGCTTTGGTAAATCTGCACGGGTACACAGAAATCCGGTCACTCAGGGGCTCAGAACCATGTCCATTAAATGTTCCCACTCGTTTACACGTGTTTTTGTTTTTGTTTTGTTTTTCTTCATAGGATAATATATTCATTGCTTTATTTAATCAGTGTTGTCACAGACTGTTTGTTCACTGCAATCTGTTCTCTGAATGCATCTGCAAAACTTATCTGTGTTACCCTAAAACAATGAACCCAGAAGTGTTGATTTTGCTTGATGATGACCTAATCTGCAGTTTCACATTATGGACCTAACCTAACGGAACACCATAAAGAGCCTAAAAGTTGAAGACAGACTGGGTACAGCGTCTTTAAAGTCTGTTTCATGCTTAGAGAAATGGTCATGTAGCACCATGGATGTGTGCAGAGGAGCAGGAGGACTTAAAGTCTCACATCTCTAGTGTGCTGGTCTCAAAAACAACATAGTGGCATGCATAAACCAGGTCCTCTTGGCTTTGATTCCCGATATTGAGGAAAAGTACTTAGTTTAGTACAATCCCACATAGCAAAATTTGTCTGGCCCAGTTCAATGCACTATTTACGTAGCTCAGATACCACAAATAATGACCCTTTGGTGGTTTGCCAAAGGTGGAACCAAACCACAACTGGGCCACTTGCAGCATTGACTGATTTGGGCCTCATAAACCAAACCTCAAATGGGCCAGTTGGGCTATTTTAAATAGTGCCATCATCCAAACCTGGCCAATGTCTGGTTGACAAACCACTCGCCTTGACAGCTTGACACCAGGTCTGGCCCACACCTCTCTGCTATATGGGATGTTTCTCAAATTGTGGCACAAGTACTGCTGGTGGTACTCAGGATCCTTTTAGTGGTACTAATGTCTCTACTGGACCTGTTGGCAACAAAAAGTGCAAAACTTTGAAACCTGTGTTCGGTTGTTGTGGGTCATAGAAAGAGACAAGACAGACTGGATCTACAGAACTATTCATGGAGCTTTAAGCGGGTTTTACAGTTAGGGGTTTGTCCCTGTAACTTTGTGCGACTCTTTCTTTTAGTCTGTTGTAATAGATGGTACTTGGAGAAGATTTTAATTTCTGTGGTAGATAAAGTTCCTTGTGTTGATGTGCACAAATGCAGGATTCAACCTTCTCCTCTGTGCACACCCAACCCATCATCCTGCTGGATTAGTCCACTTTTCAATCTTGGGGATAGAAGTGATCTGTTTGGGTGAACCCAGTTTAACCCAATTTTGTCTTGTCACAATTTAAAACAAATTAATGTCTACTTTTGTATGTTAAGACTTTAATTTGGGAATTTCAACCAATGGTTTATTGTTTCCTTGCTCTTTTAGTTTAATTTGGACTGTTAAAGAACCTGACTTAATCACTAAACAGTAAATAGACTGCATTTAAATGCACAAAGAGCTCTTGTACTACATTCATGCAGTGATACTTAGACCATTCCATCTCTTACAGGTTGCCCTGTGACACTGATAAACAGTAACATGGAGTTTAGTGTCTTTCCCAGGGACAATATGACAGTTGGACCAAGGACCAAACTGTCAGCGTATTGCTCGGAAAACATTTCAGCTGCAGCAGAAAAAAATGGAGAAAACTGAAAGAAAATGAAGCACAAAATATTAGTGTATCAAATAAAAACTTTTATATCTGCTAAATTTCCATATTACAATACAGTCATCTAGAAACTGAGTCAGAGGCCTTTGAGTGTTTTATTTCTATGTCTTTCTCCTCCCTGAGTTGTTTACTATATTTGTAGGCAAAACTTGTTTTACTTTATTCTTCTTAGATGTTCTTGTCCGACTAAATATGTATAAAGCAGGTGTCTGGTTTCAGGATTTGCCAAAGTGTGCTATGTGATCATATTCTAATGGAAAATACCAGTTCATGCCCACAGGCAAAAACACTTCCTGCTGAATATTTTGGACTCTCCACTTTCCACGTTTAATGTGAAGAAATGAGATGTAAATGCTCACAAGATCTCCACAGATTCAACGTTCTTGGAAACAAATCTTTTTCATCTTTCTCCCTCCACTCTGTTGAACATAAAGAAGCATTAATTTATTCCGAATGTGCTTATTTAAAAAAAAATAATACCCCGCTCTGCTCACCTGAGTGACTGCCAGGGCCATTCCTTTCTCTCCGTCTTCTCCTGTCTAATCCGACGTGCGTTCTGGGCCTCCACTTTACTCAAACGAACACACATGAAAGCGCAAACAAATCTCCTCCGTAGTCCGGAGATAAAGAAGTCATTAAAAATGGAGGAGACTTGAATAGCTGAAGGAGCCCTGTGGATGAGAGAGAATGAGGAAAATATCCTTTGTGTCTTTCTCCCTTCATTGGAGGAGCATTAATCACGGTCCACGTTAAATTGAATATGAGTGAGATAAGCAGAGCAGCAGGGGTGGCTGGGCGGGGGAGGTGGGGGCAATCAAGAAGAGGCTGGGCCGAGGAAGAGCCTTTAAGTCCTAATGTTTTGTTTCCTGCTTCATATCTCTGAGGAGAAGACAAGGAATTGGACAAATAACTTGAAGGGATTAGAGTAATCCCTGAGACTGGGGGCCTTATTGTGAAGATCAGCACTGTTAGTTGTATCTGGGGGATTATCAACACTTTGACTGTCTGTAGTCCAGAGGTGTGCTGCATGGATGCTTTTTTTGCGTCGTGTATCGAGAAGCACTCTGTATGAGCTCAGTCAGTCATGCAGAGAAACATCTGGAAAGATGAAGACAGCAGAATGAACACACGTCCCTCTGAGGGTGTAAAACTCAAATTGTAATCTTTCAGGAATAACTGAAATTAGAAGTCTTATTATACGTAACCTTGAACGTTAAAATTTGGCAAAAACATCTTTATTTGTGGGGAAAGACTTTCAGCTACTACCACACCTAGTTTTATCTCAACATCTGTAAAATAGACCAGGTTCTCACCATTTTTCTGTTTCCTAAGGTTGATTAGCCGCGGCAGCCATCTTGTACTGGGACGACTTTAAAACAGTACATCTAATCAATGCTTTCTGAAAGTTTCTTTTGAGTTTTATTGAAATACAGCGGGTAAAAATAAATATTGAACACGTCACCATTTTTCTCAGTAAGTATATTACTAGAGGTGCTAATGACTTGAAATTTTCACCAGATGTTGGTAACAACCCAAGTGATCCATACATACAAATCAAAATCATAAATGTCCAGAAATGAAGTTATTTGTAATAATGTGGAATGGCACAGGGAAAAAGTATTGAACACACTTACTGAAATTTATCTAATACTTTGTACAAAAGCCTTTGTTGTCAATGACAGCTTCAAGACGCCTCCTGTATGGAGAAACTAGTGGCATGCATTGCTCAGGTGTGATTTTGGCCCATTCTTCCACAAACAGTCTTCAAATCTTGAAGGTTTCGTGGACCTCTTCTATGAACTCTGATCTTTAGTTCTTTCCATAGATTTTCTGTTGGATTCAGGTCAGGTGATTGGCTGGGCCATTCCAGCAGCTTTAGTTTCTTTCTCTGAAACCAACTGAGAGTTTCCTTGGCTTTGTGTTTGGGCTCATTGTCTTGCTGAAATGTCCAGCCACGTTTCATGTTCATCATCCTGGTAGATGGAAGCAGATTTTTATCAAGAATGTCTCTGTACATTTTTCCACTCATCCTTCCTTCAATTATTTGAAGTTTGCCAGTACCATATGCTGAAAAACAGCCCCACACCATGATGTTCCCACCTCCAAACTTCACTGTTGGTATGGTGTTTTTGGGCTGATGTGCAGTGCCATTTGACCTCCAAACATGATGTGTATTCTGGCATCCAAACAGTTCAATGTTGGTCTCATCTGACCAGACTATATTCTCCCAGTATTTCACAGGCTTGTTTAAATGTTGTGCAGCAAACTTTAAAGGAGCTTCAACATGCTGTTTCTTCAGCAGTGGAGTCTTGCGTGGTGAGCGTGCATACAGGCCATGGTGGTTCAGTGCATTACTTATTGTTTTCTTTGAAACAAACATACCTGCTAATTCCAGGTCTTTCTGAAGCTCTCCACAAGTGGTCCTTGGCTCTTGGACAACTCTTCTGATAATTCTTTTCACTCCTCTGTCAGAAATCTTGTGAGGAGCACCTGGTCGTGGTCGGTTTATGGTGAAATGATGTTCTTTCCACTTCTGAATTATGGCCCCAACAGTGCTCACTGGAACCTTCAGAAGTTTAGACATTCTTCTGTAACCGATGCCATCATTATGCTTTGCAACAATAAGGTGTGAAGGTCTTGAGAGAGCTCTTTACTTTTACCCATCATCAGATGGTTCTTGTGTGATACCTGGCCATCATTTGGGACTGAACCAGCTGATATTAACTTGCACTGACAAGGGGCAGGCTTGCTTTCTAATTACTGAGAGAGTTCAGCTGGTGTCTTGGCTTTCCATGCCTTTTTACACCTCCCTTTCTTCATGTGTTCAATACTTTTTCCCTGTGCCATTCCACATTATAACAAATAACTTCATTTCTGGACATTTATGGTTTGATTTTTTTGTATGTATGGATCACTTGGGTTGTTACCGACATCTGGTGAAAATTTCATGTCATTAGCACCTCTAGTAATATATTTACCGAGAAAAATGGTGACGTGTTCAATAATTATTTTACCCGCTGTATTTTGTGAATAGACACACAAACAAATTCATCCAGACAGTAATCGCTCACCTTTTGGCAGCTGCTAATTGAAAAAGCAGCTGTTAAGTGGGAGTCTTTATACGTTAAATTTGTTCTGCAAAGTGGTGTTAGCATTGTAAGTTAGCACTAAAGGGTCAAACTCTGCAGAGAAAAAAATCAAAGACAATATGTTTCTTGAGACAAATAACCTGGTGTTTTTAAGAGTAGGAGGAAAGTAAAGTGACTCTTGTATTTTTTTCTGTTTTCAGGGCTACCACAGGCCAAATCACTACATCGCCACTCAGGGTAAGAATGAAACTTTCTAAAAATTGTCACTTTTTTTAACGGTGTGTGGATTGTGTGGGCAGTGAGAATTTCAGGTTGTCTGTTTGTTTGGTTGAGAACAAACAAGTGCAGGTGTTTAGGAGGATCTCTGCAAAAGTCTTCCTCGTTGTTTACATGTTGCAAACTGCTCCTTGATGCTCAGTCAGGTGTGTGTTAATGGGGGGTGGGGTTACACACATGCTAACACACACCGCTGAGCGAGCAGCACAGCACGCTCTCACTCCCTCTCTTGTCTCTTTTCTTTCCATCGTCGGTGTGGGAGCGATTCATCAGACAGTCTGGGAGCGCTGAATAAATAAATGGATTAGCTGACATGTACAGGCACATTTTGTCACTGTATTAATCTGGCCGGCACGTTTGCAGAGAAAGGAGCACTTACAGTGACCCCAGAGGTTAAATCTGATTGATGGTTAATTGTTATGAATTTTACATCGAGAACCTCACTCCTACTCAACAGTGGCAGCCGCATGCAAAGGGATTTTAGAGGGAAAGAAAAAAAATCTGTGAAGAGCGAAAGAAAAAAAGAGGCGTTTTTTGTAAAGAGGCCTTAATGGATTCACAGTCTGCTTTAGCGGAGCTGGGAGTTGCATAATTACCTGTTTGTTAGTGCGACGCCTCTCTTCCTCAGTGTCTCAATTAAAACAACCCTCTGTTTGCTCTTACTTCAGAAAGAGACGGCATACCAATCAGGCAGCTCGGCCGCTTGGTTCGTGTGCTCCGGCACCTGCTTCGGTTCGCCTTGACCGCTGAGTCAAACACTCAAAACAAAGCCCTCTGTCAAGTGTCGGCGCTCTCCTGCGGGCTTCTCTTTGCCCAAGTGTGTCGGGTCTGAAATTAAATCTGTTGAATTATTGACGTCAGTAAGTGTCCTGTAGTGATCAGGAGCTTTGTTTTATTTAAAATATGCACATAAAGCTCAGCTGTCAAAGATATTTTCCAAACAGAAGCATGAAAAACCTTAGAAGACTGCTACAGGGTGTTAAGTGTAAAATAAAAATGTTAAAAACTGTCACTAACACAATTTTTTATTATTTATTTCACTTTCTGAGAGTTAAAAAGTTCTGCTAACAGTTTATTATTTAGCTCACTGTTGTTACATTTTGGCTATTTTTTGCTAAATATTAAATTTAAATGTTAAATCCTAAATCTAAATATAAAAGGTAAATCTTAAATGTTGGTGCTAAATGATAAAGCTTACGTTTAAGAATTTCGGAATAGAAAGCAGCCTTGTCGTCATCCTGCGACAAAAGCAACCGCTAACGCTGCTAATGCTGGTGAAAATGGTATTTAAAAGCTAAATTTAAAATGTGTTTGTTGTAAACAATATGGATGGTACCTGTGGTCCGGCGGTTTGAAGTGCAGCTCGGACACTGGCCGCAACTGCAAGTTTGCTGTCTTGTAGGGTAGCGTTAGCAGCGTTTGCAGCGTTAGCGGTTGCTTTTGTCTCAGAATGATGACATCATAACAGAAGTCACGCATCAACGACAAAGGCTGCGTTCTATTTTGAAATACTTACATGTATATTTCTACATTTAGCCACAAGATTTACACATTTAGATTTAGAATTTTACATTTAAATTTAACATTTGGTAAAATATAGCAAAATGCAAGAGCAGTGAGCTAAATAACAATAAAATGTTAGCAGAACTTTTTAACTATTTTACTCTCAGAGTGATTCAAATGATAAAAACTGTGATATTTTTAGTATTTTATTTTACACTTGGTTCTCCATAGACTAATGTTTTCATTCAAGTTAATTAGCTCTTTTCCTCTCATTGAGCTTGCGTAGTAAGTCCTCCATTTCCACTGCCGGTGTGGTAAAGCTTTCCACAGTTGTCTAGTCCTCGAGAAATGAAGTGTGCATGTGTGAAAACATCTGTATTCTCCAGAAGAGCTGGCCCTTTTTTATAATTCATCATCAGTTCCGGCAGACTGACAGGAAGGAAGGTTCAGTCTGCTGACACTGAGGCAAAGAGCAGCCGAAGATGATAGGAAAGCCAGACACAGACCTGTCTCTTTCACTCAGACAAACTGCATACTGTAGCACCTGAAAAGAGCACCTGGGCATTGGTGCACTCGCTGGAAATGAGGAAGTAGTCTCTCCTCTCCCCTTGCAAAGTTTTCCCTCTGAGTGACACTTTGTCTCCACTGGGACCAGCAGTGGCTCAGAAAATCATGAGGCTTCCAATCGCGCTGGATAAGCTGAAAAATCTCTGTCATAAATTGCTGGTGGAGGTGGTTTGGATGTGCTTAATACAGCAGACAGGTGGGATAATGTTGTCTCCGCTGCCTCACGCTGTAAACTACAATGACACTCATTAGTTTGGGGTTTATTGACGAGTCCCTTTGCTCTGTCAAGGTGACAACGGCAGGTAGAACAGCTGTCACTCCATAAAAGCCTTATCACCCGAGCTCTGCTCCTCATTATGTAGGTCATTCTCTCATCCAGAGCTTTTTTATTATTATTGCTGCAGTACCACAAATTTCTGTTACTCCCTGAATGGAGAACTTGTGTGTATAACGGCTCTTCCAGTTCATCATTTTGCCTCTGTCCATTTTTGTCTTTTAAGTACTGATCAGACATGACCTTCTTCCTGTTAGAAGTAGTGAATTACATCAACGCAGGGATACAAACAGCTCTGATAAGTCTCTACATCCTCCCGCCTCCAGCTGATGTGGAAAATATTCATGATCCGGGAAAGAGTTCAATTTCATCGAGCCTTCGTCCCCTCCGGTCGTTTCCGCTCCTCCATCTTGTCTCTCGCGAGCAGCAAGTGACACCAGGAGCGCTAAAGTTTTATTATTTACAGGTTAACATCTCAGTGGAGGGGGGGTTACAGAGGGAGAGAGTGAAGAAATGATAAGTAAGTGTACATTATGCCCAAGTCTGCATCATGTAATATTGATGGGCACGAGGAGGAACGTGGCCTGCGTATTTGTCTGCAGGAGTGTGTGTGCACATGTTGATCAGGAGTTTTGGAACGTACCTGGCCGGGGGATTTCCACAGCTGTCACACTCCGTGCTTCTGAGGAGGAGCAGGCCTAGTCCCAAAACACTGCATCGTCTGCAGCAGCATTAGCTCCCTGACAGCTGGAAGTGGAGCTCCTGCCGCTGTTTTTTTTTTTTTTTTTTTTCCTTCTCTGAAGTGTCTCCTCCAAACTTCTCCAGCTAGAATCCTCACGCACTGTAGTACAAACACTGCTCTCATCTTCCTCAAGTGAGCTCTGAAAATCAGTTCCACACCAGCAACTTACGGCTAAATCTTTGCGAGTGTGAGCTTTCCCTCGGTGCAGCTTATTAACAGGATTTGTTTGCACTGAAACACAAAAGTCCTTTAGTTATTATATTATGTTTTGTTTTATTATTTAAAACAGGAATGGGCAACTTAAAGGATGGAAGGGGTTGCAACTTTTTCTTGACACTACCAGAGGGCCACATAGCACTGCACGCGTACTCCCACATTTCAATTTTAACAAATATATAGCACAAACAATGTGACACAATACGGTACAATGTGGTACAATAAAATATTTCACCATGAAAAACAATATGACACAACATGGTGTAATAAGGGCGGCACGGTGGCTCAGTTGGTAGAGCTGATGCCTCTCAGCAAGAAGGTCACCGGTTCAAATCCCGGTCGCGGGACCTTTCTGGGTAGAGTTTGCATGTTCTCTCCGTGCATGAGTGGGTTCTCTCCGGGTACTCCGGCTTCCTCCCACAGACCAAAAACATGACTGTCAGGTTAATTAATAACTCTAAATTGTCCCTAGGTGTGAGTGAGAGAGTGAATGGTTGTTTGTCTCATTTGTCTCTATGTGTGGCCCTGTGATGGACTTGCGACCTGTCCAGGGTGTACCCCGCCCCTCGCACTGTGACTGCTGGATATGGGCACCAGTGACCCACGCGACCCTGAAAAGGAATAAGCGTGTACAGAAAATGGATGGATGGATGGATGGTGTAATAAGATACAATACTGTAGAACCAGGGGTATCCAACCTTTTCTTACTTAAGAACTACAAAATGAAATTGTCCGAGAGCTACTTTTTGCAACATTTAATTTTAAATTTAAACTTAAACCATTGGAATAAGCTTGATTTGCACAAAAAAAATGTCTTCAGTTCACATGAAACCACCACAAAATACACTGAATTTACATAAACAGTTTGAATGACAACCAAGGGGAAGGGATATCTTAGATTGATTGTAATTAAATTAAAGTTTGGTTGGCCGATGACAAATTAAATTTTGCTTCTCCTAATTTTTCATGAGCACTGAAGAGCTACTTTAAATGAGCTCATGAGCTACTGGTTGGAGACCCCTGCTGTAGAATTTATTACATGTTAGAAAAGGATTCAGTATTATACAATATGGTAGAATACTGTTTCTTTTTTCTTGGTCTATTTTGCCCCCCATCATTTAGTTATCTACAATCTCACACTCCAGAGAAGGTGGCAACAAGCAGAGGCGCATTATTGACAAAATATATGTCAACTGGTTCCACTAAGCTGAGTTTAGTAAATACAAAGCAAGCGACACAAATGTGCAAAATACTCGATTTGCTGATCTCGGTTAAGGGGAACCAGTTGACACAACTTGGTTCAGTAAATTCAACACTTCATTTTTAGAGTGCAGAAACTCCTTTCATGATGAGTTTGGTCATATTTAAATTTGTAACGCGTAACGAGGTGTTAAATTCTAACGTAAAGAAGTAAACGTATCATTTTTATGGTTTAATGTAACAAAATAAAATTAAAAGTTATGATTTAAAAAAAATACTTGGTAAAGTTACAGCTCCTTGCAAAAATAACTTTAGTACTTATTGTACTTCGTTACATTACACCTGACAACTAAGCTAAACTTTACATTAAAAAGAAAATACAGATTTAATTCTCATCAGGAATTAAAACCATTTGTTTGTTCTTGTTGTTTTTGATTTCTAGTTGGTGCAGATGTGGATAAAACTCTACCTCCAGTATCCAAATAACTGTTAGTGTAGCTTTTTGTCTTTGACTTGTGGTCTTCGCTGTCTGTTGTGTGTGTACTGTGTAGTGCCACATTGTTTTGGAGCATGGCTTGATGAGCAAGCACAAACTCACAAAGTTTGTACCCGTGGGGATAGACCACAGATGTGGCAGACCCTCATGAACTCATGAAATTTGTCCAACAGGCATTGGAGTTAAGTAGATGACAAAAAACATCTGATTTCTGCTTTAGCCTCTTGATATTTCATGTTGATGAAATAGTTCAATACTTACATAAAAAACAGCAAAAACTAGATTAAAATAAAACCTACCTATTTTTTAGAAGCCTCAAAGTATTTCAAGGTGACACAATGGCTCTTTTATCAAACAGATGTTGAGAATATTCATATCAGTAGGATGAAATGTGAATGTATTCCAGAAATAAACAAGTTTTACTGTGGAGTTTCTTCCAGTATAGCTATTAAATGTTTTCTAGATATATTTTTACCTGTTTCTAATCAACCAATTTACTAAAATGTAAAGTTTGCCAAAGCTCTTCAATGAAAAATGTCCATTTAGGACAACAGATTTTAAACTAATATAAACTGATACTTTTTGAGGTGATAAACTATCAAAAACAATGAGCTGTCCTAAGCTACATCCCTGAAAGTGCTCACTTTAAATCTAAAGCAGTTTGCGAGATCCCTTTGTTCAAAATCACCTACTCATCTAGAGCAATACTTGCTTCCTCATGAGTGTCATCAAGTTCACTTCTACCCAGCAACGTACCCATATCAGTTCTCCGTCTCAGCATGCTTATAGGAGCCTAAATTGGCTGAAGGAAGCCTGGCAGGAGCCTCCCATCGGTCGATTTACAATATAATGCCAAGTGTTATTGTGTTAGTGAAGTCCTACACACAAGCTGTCCTGCTTCTCAGTCTCCCTCTCTCAAACTTCTCGGCAGTGTGTATCCTCCCTCGGGGACGAGCGTGGGTGGCAGCAGAGTGGGCGGTTCAATCAGGTTGGGTAGCTATCGGATAAACTGGAAGTGACTGTATTGGAGACATGAGGTCCTC
The DNA here is from genome assembly GCF_001266775.1 of Austrofundulus limnaeus. Lineage (NCBI taxonomy): Eukaryota > Metazoa > Chordata > Actinopteri > Cyprinodontiformes > Rivulidae > Austrofundulus > Austrofundulus limnaeus. The sequence continues at coordinate 1,918,076 of NW_013952444.1, forward strand.
CAGTTAAATTTAAGGCATGCCATCACATGCAAAGCAGAAGGACGGAGGGAATAACAAATGGAAGTTCTCATGTAGATTTGGTCCAGTTTTTTAGTTGTCCAATTTGAATGTGAGAACATGTCTGCCTTTCAGATAAACAAAATATGAATCTATTATTTTTATGCAACTGTTCTTGTTTTCCTAAGAGAGAGGCATTCCAACGCTGGCAGCTAAAATATGATTTTAGAAAAGGCTGTTTGATACTAATCATTTATAAGTTTTTACTTGTAATATCCACAACAGTGTTTTTATAATGTTTAAACTTGCTGTCCATGTAGAGGTTAGACAATAAAGGCTTATTTGGGTACGCCATAAAGCTCATTAAACAAGACTCTACGATCTAGAAACTAAAGAAAAAAATGTACTGTAACTGGTAACAAAGGGTTGCAAAAACACGTCAGCTTAAATTAGACATGGCAGCAAATACTGAAAAACAAAAACGATGGGATTGTCTGTTTTTATATTTTTATTTCATAAAGACGTGATAATGAAAAATATCTATTGAACCACTGGATAGGTTTTATTACAACTCTCAAAAATCGGGTCCATTAGGACCAAAACCTCTTGCCACATGAACGTTTATTTCCCTCTGCTACTGGACTCATTGAGTCCAGGGTCCTTCAACTTACCCCTTTATACCTTAAACTAACACAGTAATGCTCACAAATGCTTCTCATTTGCAATAACACTTACTGAATTATTTATTGTTTTTTGCACTACAACTGCAAAAAATGTAATCCATAGCCTCAACGTAGTCCATAGCTCAAATATCAGTTGGTTCAGGGGCGGAGCCAGAGGGGTGGCTGGGGTGGCAAGAGCCACCTCTGGCATCTAATGGGCCACCCCAGATGGCACCCCAAAACAAATGATCAGTGGGTCATGGATTTTGTATTTGCATTTAGATTTTGAGATTGTTCTCTGACACTATGTAATTGTTTTTAGATGTGGATGTTTAAAAATTTCTTAATTATAACCCCTTTGTGACGTTAGCTTTGACATCAGTGGTTAGCTTAATTTGGGATTACCATCGTAATTAGCGTGATCATTCTACGCTACTCCACAAGTTTTAACTTAAGTCTTAAAATGGCTGAATTATAGATTTTAAAGCTAGCTGTGGTGGCCATTTTGAATTTATGATTAGCATTTAAGGACTCGACACACGGGAGGCGACGTCGCTCGCTCTCCATTCATTTCCTATGGAGCCTGTGCGGTGAGGCGACAATCGCTTGCCCTCCTCCAGCTAAGCGACCGGCGAAAATAGTGCATGTGAAATTTTGCTCTCGTACACGTAGACGTGCACACGCGAGCTTGCGATGCGACATGTGAAAGTTGAAAAATGTTCAACTTTTGTCACTGTCGCTTAGCGTACAACCAATCTGTCGCTTAGCGTACAACCAATCAGCGAGGGTTTCATTGACTGACCAATGAGAGGAGAGTATGCTACACGCTGCAGTTAGCTAACACTTTCACCAAGTGATTACTAAAAAGCTTGTGGGAATTAATTGGCACCAGGGTGAAGTTTATGGTAAGTTTTTCCTCATAAAAACTGTATCTTGATGTGTGTTTGTTTTTCAATATCATTAGCATCGCAAGATTTGTTTAGTTTACACGTCCGTAATGCACACCCGCCTTCAGAGTCAAGAACCAATCAAAATTGTGAAGACAAGCGATCTGAGAGCGCGATTCGCAACGCTGTGATCGCTATCGCATCCCGTGTGTCGGTTTTCACCCTGGCTGCGATGACAGCAGTTAATCGCTGTAGTTTGTCGCTCCCCGCGTGTCGAGCCCTTTAGAAGTTATAAAGAGTGTTTTCAGCTACTTCTACGTTCACCTTCAGCTTTGTATGTCTAAAAATGGCTGAATAATAAGTTGTGACTAGCATTAAACATGTTATGATCAAAGAATTTCAGCTCAATATTTCTTAAAACAGCTGAATGGAAGCCATTTGGAATTAGGAGTGGCGGCCATCTTGAAATTTCAAATCCTGACAGCTTTTCTTTAGCTACCTCTCTACCCCATGAAACAAAGTCAAGTTTTGCCCCTGGTTAGTTCACATTACCTTAATTAGTCTACGTTCTGATATTTATGTTTTCTTGACGTTTTATTTTTCTATATTTCATATTTTTCTTTTACATTTTTTGTTTCTTATCCCTTTGTTTACGTTGCATGTTTTGCACCTCAGCAACACCAAGTTAAGAGAGACATATCTTAACACTGAGATAGCTTTAGTCAACTTTACAAATATTGAGTCAAAATTTGATGTGGTAGTTGAGTCATTAGAACTCTAGCATTGACTGTCAGAGTCAAAGCTGTTTGTCTGTTAGCAAAATATCTTCAAAAATCATGAGCACCACTAAGGATGAGGACCAGAACATTGGTAATATTTGGTGATTACTTGGTCAATGGTTCAGAAGATATTTTGCTAACACATCCATCCATCATTTTCTTTACGCACTTTTCATGCCGGGCTGTTAAAGTGCTGCTGACTCTAGTGATTGCTGTGCGATGTCCCACCTGTCATTGTGGCGAGTAAAAAGTAACTGTATTTCAGACAGGTCATCACATCTGGTGGTTTTATCTGAACTCCATTATTGGACTCACTAAATTCTCCTTGTGTAACACAATAACCCAGATTGTGTTGATAGCCACTAATGCACTTTTCAGGGGCACTTTCAAAAAAATTCAGACTTCTGAAGGCCTACAGCACCTAGAGCAGATAAATATCTTTGTTTTCCAGCTGTTACCGGACACAGCAGAACAGTTTATAAAACCGGGATGCCAAATAAAGGCATGAAAAAAGAAGTTGTAAAATTTTAGTATATGACCTAAATTAAAGCAGCTTTTAAGGAACTGTGGTTAATTTTTTACATATTAAATAAACAACATGAACTCTTGGTGAATGTCTTGTTTTATCCCGTCTCTGTACGAGCTTGAACAATCCGTTGTGTCTCCAGGTAATTTGGGCCGACCGCAGGAGAACGCACTGTTGTGGAGATTTGCATTCACTAATTAAATTGTCTGGAGTAATTCTCTTTCACGTGGCACATGATTAAAATGAACCAGATTAATAATTAATTTCAAACCCACAATTATTGCTCTGTGAAGTTTTGGATGTTCGAGGTATTTGAACGGATCCCCGCACGCAGGTTTTGGGTCTAGTTCAGAGGAAGGGTTGGTGCTGAGCGGATGGCATGTGGTGGTAAATACTTTGGGTTTTGTCATGTGGACACAGACACACACACACACACACACACACACACACACACACACACACACATTGGCTTTAGCCTTATTCCCATCTAATTTAGAGATCTAGCTCTCATAGGAGGAGTGCAAATCGTCCACTTTTCATGATTTCAAACCTTGTAAATAACGTCATAAATGAATTTATAAAGTACAGTGCAGTTAGTGATATGTGTCAGCCCTTAGATAATATGCTGAGGATGACTCTCAGCTACTGCCACACCAAATTTAGCTTAATATCTGCAAAAAGGACTGAGTTATTACTTTTTTTTTGTGACGGCCGTCTTGATCTCAATAAAAATCAGTTTTATGTGCATCTGTTAGGTATCTGTATTGAACCGTTCATTACAGTGCTCTTGGTTCAGTACACACTATATTTGGAACAATACAGATTTTTTAAATTTTGTTTTATCAATTTGTCTTCTGTAGATGCTCTGTGTTGAAGGATCAGTGAATCTGTGTTCGACTACTCTAACTAGGCTGCATTGTCGAACACAGATCCACTGAGAAACTTGCTATTTTGGTGACATTTAATTTAAAAACTGTACCTTTGAGGTTAAACAAATGTTCAGAATTAATTTCAATAAATTACAAGTTCAGAAGGACTTGGATATTTCTCTTTTTTTGTATTAAAAAGATTGTATTGAACAGTGAGACTAAAGTGTTGAACCGAATCGTGAACCATTGCACTTCTAGCACCAATAGTAACTTTTACCAAATACCATCCAATAGTTCAGGAGACATTTTGCTAACACACTGACAAGGTTGACGCCTGCAGTTAAGGCCGAAGTGTTGTTTTTATTAAGTTGATTCAGAAAACAATTAGCATAACCTTTTCTCCCCGTTTTCTTTATTATTTATTTTAGGGCCCATGCAAGAGACCGTCTTCGATTTCTGGAGGATGGTGTGGCAGGAGAACACAGCCGCTATTGTCATGGTGACCAACCTGGTAGAAGTGGGCAGGGTGAGTATTAATTACCGTCACTCGAACCGCGAGATTAGCCGGTTCTCAGTCGACTGACAGCTTGATTGTATCTGGAGGCAAAGCTGAGACATCCTTTATGTTTTTAATGTCTTTGAACATCAGTGTCCAGATGTTGCCGCGTGTGTGTGGGTGTATTCTGACTTAGTGAGGTATGGGACTCGTGCGCCGCCAGCTCTTTTTCCATCTATCTGATCAGTGAGAAGTGAAAAGAAACTGATTGATGGCCTTCATTACCAGAGAGGCATCCAGGCGACTGACTACTGTTTCATCCGAGTGGCTCTATAACAGAAGATTAGAGTCTGCTGAAGCTGCCAGCTCTTGTCGGGCTCCTCGGAACAGAAACACCTCTTAATGCTCTCCTCATTGGACAAAAGGGAACCATTATTGAGTCCAAAATACCTTTATAATTGTTAAACTAATGGTAGCTGCAATGGTTAAGTCAGAGACTTCCTTTGTTCTAATTTGTTCCACTTAATTCACGACTTGCCTCCTCCTTGTTAAATTATGATCAAGAAAAAAATGAAGGATTTAATGTATGATTTTATGCTTTGACAGCCAGGGGAATTTTCTCTATAGGAAATTTGACACTTTTTTACTTTAAAAGAAAAAAAATCTAAACTTATGCACACCTTGATTTTGCTGAGGTGCATTTTCTTTTTGGTGGGGCTTAAATGTAGCAGAGCTGATAATGATTCATGGGCCCATCTCCAGGTGCCTCATTAAGCCTTCCTACAGTAGCTGAGCCCAGACCGCCCGGCCCCGCCCCACACCTTCTCCACACCTGCTTAGCTGCGGCGGCGTCCTCTGCGGGCGCCGGCCCCCAAACCGTCTGTTATATGATCCTTATCCAATGGCGGCGCGGTAGGCGCAGTTGGTCACAGAGACCACAGAGGGCCCCATAAAATCACCTCGCCGTATCACAGCGGGCCATCTGCTCGGCACAGTTGCTGATGCACTCTGGGAAATCCTGGCACACACACACACACACAAACACACAGAGCCTCTGTCTCGGCGCTCACACACACACAGGGTGCACTTTGATGTACAAGAGGTTTGATTTTGGGGAAGTTGGCGTGCCGATGTGTGCGACGAGGTGACCCCCCACCCCACCCTCTGCATACTTTATCCACATTAGCAAATGAGTTCGAGAGCTGCGTCCTTTCCGCCACCCGTGCCCGTAAGTGTTTCCACAAACGAACATCTGTGCGGCGTGTTTAAACCCGAAGGCTAAGATCCCTCCAAAACCAGGCGTCTGATTCGGAGAGATCTAATAAGGTAATGGCTTTTGGCTAATTCAATCTGGCTGGAAGCGGGACGATGGATTTGTGATTGTCATCGGGGATTACTCATGAGGGGGTGTCAGGGAGAGGGACCTGAAAATTCCCCCCACCCGTTTTTTCTGTGTCGTTCCACAAACCAAAACCTCATTTCATTTGTAATCAGCCCAGAGATGCTACGGAGAAAAATTAAATCTACTTGTCCCATTTATCCCTCATCAGAACCGATCATCCTGCTCCACTAGTATCAACAGTTTAACTGAACGGGGTGGGGTGGGGTGGCATGGGGGGTAATTTTGCACTCTTATGATACCTAATACAAGAACTATTTCCAGTGAGATGTTTTAGATTTCAGTAGGGAAATCTATTTTAAACAGCTGAGAGTTTATTAGTTCATGTCATTACAGGATCGTAATTATATCCCCCTCATTTGATGCTTGCACACTTTTTTTTTGTCGTCTTTATCGTCACTATAAGGCAAAATTTTAAGGTGGAGGAATAGAATAAAACCTCCCCTTGGAAGCTGCTTTTCAGCTTTGTGCACAATCCACCTTTAGACTCATTTTCACATCGTCGAAGTGAGAATGAAAAAGCAATAAAGTGCGAATGAACCCCTTCCGTCAATACATGAGATACCCATTTGCAGTGGATTCTCGACCGGGGGACGAAAACTAATACGAAGCAAATCTCATTTTGATTTGAAAGAAACGGTTCACAAACCCAAGTATCAGGTGGCAAATTGGAGGTAATGTTATGTGACAGTCCTTATTGGGGAGAAAATGACGGGCCCTCTGAAAAAAAAAAAAGCAATGTGGACGAAAATGAAAATTAGGATGTGATGTAAAACAGTTGGTGTTCTGACGCGCAGGTGAAGTGCTGCAAGTACTGGCCCGATGACACGGAGATCTACAGAGACATCAAGGTGACGCTGATAGAGACCGAGCTCCTGTCCGAGTACGTCATCAGAACCTTTGCTGTGGAGAAGGTACAACTTTTTCTGTTTTTCATCTCACGTCATCAAGCACCCGAGCTGAATAAAACACGTTGGTTATAAAGTCAAAAGCAGCTTGAGAACCGCTGCAGTGCTTTAAAGAGGAATAGTTTGTGAAGTTCCTTTTGCTTCTTACCTAAAAGCATTTTTAAATGTTTTTCAGAACCATGGGAATGATTCGCCACTCGATACTTCTTATTTCAATAATTTGCATATATACGACTAAGATCTTTGTTTTAAACTTGTTGCGTAAGAGACCTGAAATGTTTTGCTTTCCTTCCATTCTGCCACGCATTTTACAAGATGAATCATTAGAAAATTAAAATATCACCTGACATCTTGCATACCACAGTTTTTAACTCATTTAAAGATAGAAAAATAACAAAAATGTAGCTGTTTTGGTCAAACCTTGAAAATAACGTCAAGCAAAGTCTCGTGAATGAGTCTTAGCTACTAGCACGCCAAATTTTAACTCAATATCTTTAAAAACTAGATACCGCATAGCGGATCTCAGAACTCACCGGAACAGATTTATTGTTTTGGGTGGGGATCTGGGGGGCTCATTGGTAGGCCTGATGGAAAGCAAAATAATAATAATAATAATAAATCCTGAAGCTCATATGTTCAGTAGTTTTTGAGTTATAAGCAATTTTGTTAGTCCAGACACCCCCTTTTCAGGTGGGTGGGGGTCCGAAGGAGTGGGGGGAGTGTGTGGGGGGGTGTTCATTGGTGGACCCGATTGGTGGGCCCTGGACACCCCAGAGCTGAGCAACAAAAAAAATCTGAAGCTCCCATGTTGAACAGTTTTTCTATGTCCAGAAACCCCCTTTTCAGATGGAGCCCCCTCCTCAAATATGGGGTCTATCGTAAAACTGGACCCCTCAACATTCCTGTCAAATTTCATATTGATCAGCATGATGTTGCCGTTTCTGTACTACGGTTGACCAAAATTCACTGAAAATAAATAAATAAATAAATAAATAAATAAATAAATAAATAAATACTGTACAAAAACAATATGACCCCCACTTCAGTTGTGAGGGTCCTAATTACCATTTCTGTGTTAGCTTATGTTGAATTTAATTGACTCTAAAAGGAAATCCGTTGTAGATTATTTTCCATTAAAATTCATTCAGTGGGTTGTAGATATTTTGCTAACAGATTAATTAAAGCTAAAGTTTGAAGGAAAGATAAATGAGGTGCACTTGAAGTATTTGTTGGGAGGGACTTTTCGGCTACTACCGAGCCAAATTTTAGCTGCACATCTGTAAAACTGCTATGAACGTTTTTTTTTTTTTTCTCTAAGGAGACGTTAGAATTCTAAGTTTAAAAGTGAGTGTTTGCGTGGATATAGGCTGATGAAGGAACTTGAAGTGTTTCACATTAGCACACAATCCCCCAACACTTTTTCTTAGGAATGAAAGGTTTCCCAGCGGGAGCTCCCTCTAATCATCAGCTCTCCCTTCATGTGTTGGTTAATTAATGCTAAGGAACAAACATCCAATTGGGCTGCAGTCACACTTTGAAGAGTTGCAGCTCACTGTGGCTTAATTTAATCCAGATTTCCAGTCATAAATTTAACAAATTAAAATGTTGACGTGCCTAAAGTTCTCGTGTGTTGAATACAAGAAGCTGAAATCACAAACAGAGCTCCTCCTGAACGTGATGTTTACAGTCAGATAATGGAAATCCTGTTCCTCACTGTGTCCATGAAGTTTTGTGTTTGCGTTTAATTCTCCGTATTTGTTTTAGAACGACCTCTCACGGTGCTCGTTTGTCTTCCCCCTCGTGCTCTGTGTGTTTAACCCGACTCCGATCCACAGAGAGGAGCCCACGAGATCCGAGAGATTCGACAGTTTCACTTCACCGGCTGGCCGGACCACGGCGTGCCCTATCACGCCACGGGCCTGCTGGGGTTCATTAGGAGGGTCAAGACCAAGACTCTGAACAATGCCGGGCCCATGGTGGTTCACTGCAGGTTGGTGTGCATGGAAACACAGTTCCCTGTCTGCAAACGCGTTTGTTTCAGTTTGTCTTTCTATTATTTTTACAGTTTTCACAACTTGAATACTTAAATCCAAATCTATGCAAAGTTTGCACAGACTGCCATCACTGCCAGTTTACATACAGTCACATACCCAATTAAATAGTTTTGTCTTTGATATTATTTTTTATCTTTAGAAACCAGATTGTTTAATTAAAATAGTTAATATAGGACACCCTTGAAACAAAGCAGCTGTGAAACCCACAAAACAAGTTACCTTCATAAACTTGATTAACCATTGATTATTGTCCACTATACTCTAATAAAAGTTATAAAATACGTTTTTTGGTCCACTATTTGTGTCGCACTTTAGATGGACTGTGCCCTTAGCATTTTCCTATGCTGCTTATGCTATGGGCCGACCCTGATTCATTACATAACAAGACCATGGATTTTGAAGCTGTTAATTTATCATGAAACAAATGAGTTAAATTACACTTTAACCTCTGGACTAACTCAAAAAAATAAAAGCTAAAGGAATGTATATATTCCATCTTTGAGGCCACACATTTGTACTAATTATGTAGGTTTATACTTTGGGGTCATATTTTAAAAATGATCCAATCAGGGGCGGAGCCAGAGGGGTGGCCGGGGTGGCACGTGCCCTCTCTGGCACTTAATTGGCCACCCTCAAATAACTGAAAAGTGGGTGATGATCTGAGATTTTGTAATTCCATTTAGATTTTGGTAAAGTTTGTTTTCTGATACTACTCTGCTATATAAATTTGTTTATTTATTTATTTTACTGTTATTTAACCAGGCAAATCTCATTGAGATCGCAGAACTCTTTTGCAAGGGAGGCTTGGCCAGAAGGCAACCTATTGTGCATATATTTTTTATTTAAATTATATAATTGTATACATTTTCATGTTTAAAAATGTATGAATAATAAATTATAGCTAGCCATAATCACACAAAACTATAGCTCAATTTTCCTTTAAACATTTGAGTTAAAGCTATTTGGCATTAGCTGTGACAGCCACCTTGAATTTTCAAATCCACAGTGTTTTTCTAATAAAAACACCTTGGCCACCCCTGTGCTTGCAAAAAATCCTAGCTCCGCCCCCAGATACAACAGGACACAACATTGCTGCATCTTGTGTTCTGTTACTTTTTTTATTAAGCTGAATGTTTTATTGCCTCTTCGCCTGGAAGATTCAACATTCATGATTTAAAATAAATAAATATAATCTAGTTCTGACTAGGATTTTATGTGCTTTTATTTTTTTTCTTTACCTGATGGACTTTTTTAACTTGCGTTTGTGAATGCAGCACCAAAGTCTGCTCACTAGCAGAGATTTTCTAAGGTGTTCCTGAGCCCCGACAGTGATTTCCACAATAAAAGCTCGCCAGTTTTATTTATTTATTTTTTTGAGTTGGTGTTGCCTGAGGCTCTGCAGATCAGAACTACTCAGTATTGGTTTTCAGCTGTGTCCCAGGTGTATAGAGATTTTTTTTCTGTGAATTCTCTCCACTTCTTATTGACATTTAGTGACATGGATGATAATACCAGTTTTTAGAGCAATACTTTGAGAAATGTTGTTCTCAAATAGTTTTACTTTTCTATCATCATAGTTTTGCTCAAAAAAGTGAAAGTTATGAATAACTCCCCATCAGTGATGCTATTTGTTTTCTGAGTCACATTTCTGTTTTTTTTTTTTTTTTCAAATAACCTGATTAGTTGGGAAATTTTTGACTGATATTTCTTATCATCACAAAAAAAATCTACTGAGTTAGCTGTGTCTTAAAAATTATTGGTGTTTAGTAAAAAAATAACAATTCTTGTCAATTACATTCAGCACAAACCTTTAGCTCTAACTTGTAAATAACATTTAATTAGCATTTCATAAAAGAATGCAAATCATCCACCATCCTAATAAAGTTTTAAACAAGAATGTCATATAATCAGTTAGAGATTTTTTATCACAACAGATTTTAGCTCAGTGTCTGGAACACTGTTTGTGTTATAACCTGTTGTTTGCTGAGGTTGGTTAGTTGCGGTAGCCTTCTTGAAAGAGTCTGCTCAGACACGTCGTGTGTCTCAAAACTCGAAATGGTTCCGTCAACATGGACTCTGATGTGTGTCTGCAGCGCTGGGGCCGGTCGGACGGGCTGCTTCATTGTCATCGACATCATGCTGGACATGGCGGAAAGGGAAGGAGTGGTGGACATTTACAACTGCGTGAGGGAGCTGCGCTCGCGGAGGGTCAACATGGTCCAGACCGAGGTACGGTGGATCCGCTCTCTCAGCCGAGCTGAAAACCTGTCGGCAGAAACCCACCAGTAGAACGTGGGACCCTGACAGACTGTGGCTATCAGTGGTGGATTAAGTCATATCCACAGTTAATTCCTCACATAAGCCCCGCTGCTTCAAAACAAATGCTCAGCTATGATAGAAGTGAGCACTTTCATTTAAAGCAAAACATACAATATTTTGTCATTAAAGGAGAAATATCAAGCTTTTAAATCCTTTTTTACATTTAAATCCTCTATTTGGGGTCTATAAATTGGAACTGCAATACTGAATTCCTCCTTATTGTAACTCCACAAGCCCCTCTGTCCCCCGTTTTCTGAGGTGCGTCTCAGATCAACTCATTTTGAGGCTGTCTCTTTAAACCCAAACAAGGCACTCTCTCACACACACACACACACACACACACACACACACACACACACACACCCTCCAGCTTCCAGAACCGTTCATTCTAATTTCATAGAGGGGTTTTACGATTATATAGCTGCACAGTAACGTTTGGTAGTTGGTAAAGCATTATTTGATAGTTCCGTCTCAAATATTGTGACGTAATAGTTCAGAAAATGGAGAAAACTGAACGGGTTGAAAAGTATGACCCGAACAGAATATAAAGATATCTACACAGCACCGAGGAAAACTAAATCCAACTTTTCTGTGCTCCTGGAGACTCCAAATACAAAACAAAATGCATTTAACAGCAAAAAAGTGGGTTAACTTAGCAACTCAGGTGGTCAAAAAGAGGATTCAAACAAACTTACCATCAAATGCTGATCCCAGTTATCTTCTAAAATGATGGATGCACTTCTGTAACATTTTGTTCAAACCAAGTACTTAGATTAACTCAATAAAAGAAGATACGTGGATGCAGTTAGACATGGAGGTAGTTGAGGACAAAATGAGACGGACGAGGATGACTCGCCCCTAAAGAGGGAACAGCCGAAAGATGATGATGACCAAGAAGAAAGACTTTATAATAGTGTTAATAGAAGCACTAACAACTGACTTCACTATTAATTACAACTACTTGTGTTTGGAAATGAGGACAACTACCATCTTCTTTTGGTTGTGTTCATTGATTTATGGTGGATTACCCCCACCAGCTGATCTGTGGATCAGGACAGCAACACCTGACTTCTCAACAGAAAGACAACCAGACTGCTGTAAAATGGGATTAGTATTCTGGTTTTGGAACACTTAACTACAAAAGCATTTTTCAAGCAGTAATGTATTTTACTAAGTACCTAAACCATTTCATTTTAAATTAACTTCTCATTAGTTGGGTTTTTTTTGTTTGTTTTGTTTTGTTTTGTTTTGTTTGTGAAGCTCATAAAAGTGTGACCCAGGATTTTATTGCGCACTACCAAGTCATCACAAGTGCCGCTTTCACATTTGCAGTGATCACTTTTGTACCAAAGACATTTAATAAGCTACACAGAACTGTTATAGAGCATGCAATGCATGAGTGTTTGGCAATCCACGCTGCAGTTAAGGGGTTTAGAGGCTTGGAACAGAGAGGATTTACTTCAAATCACTGACTGAAAACATTCCTGGCTCAGACTCCAGCTTTGTTCCAGTGTGGACAACCCAATGACTTTCCTGAACGCCGGCCATCTGGAGATGTCCACGGTGCCGTTGAATGCATCGTTTCCCCGTAATTCTGTTTAAATCACAAGCGTCATTGGGCTTAATGGGCAAATGTTTCATCGCTGACGTTTGAATGGGGATTTGAGCAACCGGAGACCAAACGTTGAGTCATCCTCCTGAAGTTCAGTGACCTTCAGAGCGTTTCCCCCTCGCAGGTGTTCAGGCTCGTTTTGGCGGAGCTCCTCAGCCTGCGGCCGGACACCAACACTGGCGACGTGCTTTAATTTGTGCACGAAAGTGTTCTGCCTCTGTTTGTTTGTGGGTTTACAAGAAATCAACTCCACGGAGCTGTAGACTGACGGAGAGCTGACCTGCTGACCCCAGCTCAGACTCTCTGTCAACAGGCCTCTCATCGTCTTCTGGACAGATAACAAACAGCGGAACATGTTTCCCTTTAAATCTGTAAATCACTGACCCCTGTCTACATGTGTGGATTTTGGTGCAAAGTGACAAGGAAGTGTCAGCTGTAAATGTCACTTCAGAACAGATTTGCATCAAGCATCAAGCTGTGTCACCATCTCCATCGCTTGACTGATCAACTTCAGGAGGAAAAAAAATGGGCTGTATTTTTTGCTTCAGTGACTGTTTTTTTATTTATTTATTTTTTAAAACATCAGCCTTTTTTTATGAATCGGTTATTGCAATGGTTGTGACAACAGTGGAACCGTGTATGCTCAGGTTGGATCAAATCCGCACAGAATATTGAGAAAAGGTCAGATAATTTCAGAAAATACCCCCTCCCAGGCCTTAAAAGCTAGCTCTAAAAGCGAGGTAAATCAGTTTTGTGGCAAAGAGGGGAAAAAAATGCTAAAATATGTAATGTAACCTTTGAACATAGACAATGAAAAACATTAGTCATAAAAAGTTGCCAAAGGGGTAAAACAAAAACATGGTAAAGTCAAGAAAAGGTCAGCGAAATCTTAGCAAAACTGCAGAGAACTACTGGTTTGTTTGTTGTTTTTTTCTGCTGCTGGTGAAAAAGAAAAACATAAAGTTTTATTCTGTTTTATTTAAGATGTCTGATGGATTCGCAATGAGGATGCTGTTTTTTTCAGGAGCAGTATGTCTTTATCCATGATGCCATTTTGGAGGCGTGTCTTTGTGGCGATACGACCATCCCCGCCAGCCAGCTCCGCTCCGTCTACTACGACATGAACCGCCTGGACCCGCAGACCAACTCCAGCCCCCTGAAGGAAGAGTTCAGGGTAAGATTTACTGGATCAGGAGAAAACATGAAGTCTGAGACTGAATGACTTCACTGAGGTCCGATGAAGAAGCTGATATTGAGTTGTTCAAACTACAAGAAGCAGAACACTAGCTACAAGCTAATAGAAGCAAAAAAACTAGCTAAAAGCAATAAACAGTAAAACACAAGAGCAGGGCTATTCAATTGGCGGCCCATGGGCCACATCCAGCCCGCGAGTGACCAAAGTTCAGCCCGCCAATTGGTTCATTCATCTCTTAAGCCCAAACCCCCAGTTTTCTACTCTAATTACTATAAGTTTTGTTAGTTAGACATAGACGTGTTTGTCTACAGAAACATCAGAATCTTGTCTAGAAGCTGGTAAAAACCATTTCACTCAAGACAGTAAAAATTACAAGCAGTTGAAGATAAAATTATGAAAGTGAAAATAAAAATTTGGCAAGTCATAGATGTTAAAATATTGTGTGAAATAAGAGGCATAAAGTGTTATTTTTGTTTTTGATATTGTTTAATTATCACTACTTACATAGGGTTCTGTGTGTTGTAGTCATGAATAAATACAACAAAATAAACTGTTTCAAAGGTAACAGATCTTTGTAATACTTTGTTTATTTACATAATAACTTTGATTGCTGGATGTTTGGCCCCTCAGCAGTTGACCTGCAGTAACTGTGGCCCCCGGAGCAGTTTAGTTGAATAGCCCTGCACTAGTCAGACGTTAAAAGTAGCAACATGGTAGCTAAAAGAAGCAAAGCACTAAAGGCTAAAAGAAGTAGAACATTAGCAAAACATCAACAAAACACTAGCTAAAGGCTAATGGAAAAATAAAACTAGCTAAAAACTATAAACAGTAAAACACTTAGAAGTTAAAAGTAGCAATAAGGTAGCTAAAAGAAGCAAAATAAATAGAAGCCAAGCACTAAATAAAGGCTAAAAAAGTAGAACGTTAGCTAAAGGCTAACAGCAGAAAAACACAAGCAAAAGGTTAATGGAAGAACAACTCGGAACAACTTTTAACAACTAGCTAAAAGCTAAACAAAGCAGAACACTAGCTAAAAACTATAAACAGTAAAACACTATCCATTAATTAAAAGTAGCAACATGGTAGCTAAAAAGTCAGAACACTAGCTAAATGCTATAAAGCACTCTCCAAAAGTTAAAAGAAGCAAAATTCAATTCAATTAAATTCAAAAATACTTTATTGATCCCAGAGGGAAATTAGGTAAAATGATGGCTAAACACAGCCAAATGGTAGCTATTAGCTAAACTATAAAAAGTTATCTAGAAGTTAAAAGTAGTAAATGCTGGTTCAAAGTTTCAAAAGACTAGCTCAAAGCTAAAAGCCAAATGCAAGCTGTAAGCTGCCAGCTGAAAGTTAAAAGTAGCAGAACAGTAACAAAAGCACTATAAATAGAAAAACAGTAACTACGTGTTAAGTGTAGCATAAGCTAAAAGCTAAAGCTAAAAGTATCAGTCATTAGCTGAAAGCTAGGATAGCAAAAGGCCAGCTAGAAATTAAAAAAAGGAAAATGGTTGGCCAAAAGTTATAAGTAAAATATTAGCTAAAAGAAGTAAAAATAGAAAACAAGAAGAACTAGAAGTAGCATAAGAAGACAAAATGGTGTTTTATAACCTCTGTACTTTGAAAAGTATTGACGTTACTAAAATCAAATGTCAAAGCCCTCATCTACAGAATGAGCTGAATGTTTTGACAAACTGCTAAAATTGCACAATGTTTGCAGAAGCAGTCTGAGTGCAAAACATATCTTACAGAAAAAAGAAGAAGATGTGTAAACAGTGTGTGCAAAATGTGTAGAAGCTCAAACACCTCAAATGCAGGGCACGTTGAAAACAACGGTAAACGTGTTGTCTCTTCATGAATGGCACTGCCCCCCTCTGGGCCAATCAGGAGCAAATATATTTCCTTGCATTATTTTGTAACAGCACGTCCCCCCCTCAGGGCAATGAACGCTGAATGAAATGCAACGTCCCTCCAAGTTTCAGCACGGGAACATCAGGGGAGTCAGAGCGATCGCTAATGCAACTGATTAAAGAATTGCATTGTTAATTACCATAGTGGGAGATAATTAGCGCACTCAAGCCCCCAGTGCCTACCTTCCTGCGTCGACATGACAGCATGTAATCTGCTCCAACCCGACAGACTCTGAACATGGTGACTCCCACGCTGCGGGTGGAGGACTGCAGCATCGCCCTGCTGCCTCGGAACCACGAGAAGAACCGCTGCATGGACGTCCTGCCGCCGGACCGCTGCCTGCCCTTCCTGATCACCATCGACGGGGAGAGCTCCAACTACATCAACGCTGCCCTCATGGACGTAAGCGCCAAACCTGAAACCCAGTGGGGATGAGAAACCTTCCATATAGTTGCATCACTCTAAATTTAAAACAGCTAATTGACTGTGAGTCACATGCCACAGCTTCTCCGTGTGTGTGAACTGAAACTTTCCCACATGTTGCTTTTTCTGTCAATCACTAATCACAGTTATAAAAGCAGCTTTTTTCACTGCAATAAGGCGAGTAGAGTGGTGACATTGGTAATTAACATCCTTTTTAGAATAATTGACCTATTTTTGCATTATTGTGAAATGTAGATGTTTTAAGTATCTTTTCTCAAAACAAAACAGTAAACAAATAATAAGTTGGAAGAGTTTTTGTTTGCATACTTTTATATTTTAATACATTTTAAATTTTCTTTGTCAGCATTCAGGTTTGATTGACCATAGAGATGTATTATAAATGCAGACTAGACCAGAAAACAGAAATTGAAGCCGCAACAGACAAACGCCAACTATTGGTTAGATCCAATACAATTTTCCCATTGAAAATTTTCTGATTACCATATTTAAGACACTAACTGCATACGACTTTATAAAAAACTGAATTATCTCTTCAACACGTGTCAAACTTATTTTCAATTAGGGCCACTTTAGCATTAAAGGGTCAAATGGAATTAACTTCGACATTTCATTCCTCATCTCATCACTGCGTCTGAGCACCGCTAACAAACAATAACTGAGCTCTACCTGGTATTTCCTGCACAGAATCAGCGATTTAATACGTCCTCTTAAAAACACTGAAAATGTGTATGACTAAAATACAGGAATACTAATAAAAACAAAAGTAAAAATAGTTTTACTCTTTGTTGAGTTGTGGTAATAAGCTGCCATCTTGATTTCTGAACTCTCCCACTTTTTGACAGGAAATTCCCACCATAGGGGCGTTCCGGTTTATATTTATGACTTGTAAGTGGGAAAATCCCAAAAGTACAAGCAAAATATAGATTTTACATGGAGAATTTTGCCGACAACCTGCTACTTTTGAACCCTGTGCCCTGATGCTGTCATTTCATGGCTAAAATAATCGACATGCATTATGGGAGATGGAGTTTATGGTCGATGCAGGCATAGTTTACGACATTAATACATCTAGTTCTCACGGGCCACATAAAAGGCTGTGGTGGACCACAACTGGCCTGTGGGCCCTGAGTTTGACACGTGCCTGAATAAACACATGGACAAGTAAATTGTTCTTTTTTTTGGCTCCTTGCAGAACAGAGCAGGTGATTTTTTTTCAGGTTCAAGTTTGCCTTAGTCGCCCCCAAAAAGCCAGAGATTCACTTTAAAGTCAGTTACACCAATGTAATCTGCACCAAGAGGAAATTTCCTTTAGAGGATGGAAACCCTGTTAAAAAAGTTCTGCATCACGATTTATTTATTTATTTATTTATTTATTTATTTATTTATTTATTTATTTATTTATTTATTTATTCATTGCCTTTGCTGCTTTTTTCCTCTTCTCTTCCTCCTCCAGAGCTACAAGCAGCCCTCTGCATTCATAGTGACCCAGCACCCACTGCCGAACACAGTGAAGGATTTTTGGAGATTGGTGCTGGACTACCACTGCACGTCCATAGTGATGCTCAATGATGTCGACCCGGCTCAGGTAAACCGGCCCTGATGCACGAGCTCAGACACACACAGACCCAGCAGGGAACAGGGCGGGAAGTTGAGTAACAAGTCGACTAAAAAGTAGGCCGCTCATCGCGACTGCGTGCAAACTCTGGGAGGAAACGCACAGATGTGTTTTTGTAGGAAACACTATATATTTGTATGTACACAGAGTACGTTTGAAATGTTGGAGATGCTGCAGAGAGGATGCCGTGAAAGTGGAAGGAGGCCTCTGGATGAGGCTTTCCAGATTTCTCAGCCTGAGGCTCTGTCATAACACCCGGGGATCAAAGCCTGAAGCTGAGGCTGCCCCCCTCCCCGACAGCCAAATCCCCTTTCCCTAGGAGACTGACTGACTGGCTGGATAGAAAGGGCCTTTCATTCATTATTCTCACTGTAGCCGGCCCGTCAGGCAGCCAAGGAGGAAGCACAGGTGGGAGTGGAAGCAGGGCGTGCAGATGGAGGAGAGGGAGATGGAGGTTTGCGATCCGCTCTATCCACATCTTTGTTTTTTGCATCTGTTAAATTTGTCAGGTTCTGGCAGGTTCTTAAAGGCAGCTCCAAAGAGGCTCTTAAACTGCCACACAAACTCTGTACGCGTTTGAGCTTTTGTGCGTTAGAGGAATAAAGCGAGTGCATGTTTGGATGTCCGTCTCTGCTCAGAGTTCCTGGCTTGTTCATTTAAATTCTACTGAGGTAGTTTTGTTTTTTATATATATATATATTCTTGTGTTGTGCGCTCTGAGCAAATCGAGCTGCGAGGCCAGCGAGGCGCTCCACAGGTGCATGTTTTTAACTGAGCTTCCTCACCTGCAGAGCGAAGGGATTTAGCGTTTCTTTTATTGTTTTCCTCAGAAGGTTTGCATTTCTTTGATTTCAGAAGAATCGACACTTTTAACAACCTGCGTTTTGAACTTTTTTCTAATTATTGCTATTTTGCGTGAATTTATTATTGTATTTTTGGCCGCTTGTGCAAAATTCAAGGTCATTTTTAAATGCTTTTTTTTTCTGTCCACCTGTTACTGTGAATGCAAAAAAGAGATGAATTAAAAAAATAATCTGTGTTTTTAAGAGCTGCATTGTCACGGGTTCAGAATTATAAAAAGATTCATCTTGTTGGGTTCTGGCTTTTGTGATTGTGGCCAAATACACCGTTTAGTACAATTTAACCTCCGTTTTAAAAACTACAAGCAGTCAATATTTATTGACTCGATCGCTTTACTTACAGCAGGTTTTTTTTTTTACCTGATGGCTGAGCGGCACTGTCCTCTTGCTCAAAAAGTTAGATTTCAGTGAGCAGATCAACAGCGGAATGCAGCAGGACGAAACTAAGGAAAACAGGATCTAATAACTGTTTCACAGAAAGCACAAAGAAACAAGTTCACACTCGGCTCATGTAGGAAGCTGCATCATACAGTCCTTTGTGTGAAACCCTGATGTGTTCAGTGAGCTTGGATGAGATTGCAGCAGAAAAATGTCAAATCTGAGTGCAACGTTTAGCCGTGAAACACTGATTTTATGTTTATCTTTTCGCTAGATGGGTTTTAAACCTTCTTTACTCGGCAGCGTCTGCCTAAAATGAGTCGTTTTTTATTTTTCAAAGCAAGTTTAAAACAAAAGGGTTTTGACCAAAGTCTACATAGAGGACAAAAAAAAATCACAAAACTGCTCAGTTTTAAGTCATGTAAAAATAAGAAAGACTTTAAAGAAAAAAAGAGGAAAATGCAGGTAAAGAACAGTGAAAACGCTGTTATGTGTTTCCTATCGCCAGAAAATGAGCTGCAAAGATGATTTTTGCAAATCATTCCAAGTTTAAGTGAAACATTGAGTTTTTTTTTTTTTTCTTGATTTCTAAAAGTCCCAGTTAGTGATTTCCAATCAGGAAAGTGGCAAAAAACCACAAATGAGATTCCTGAGTGTGTGAAATTAAGATAATTTATCTTTTTTTGTTTTTGTTTTTGTTTTTTTCTACCTGCAACTGTCTTTATTTATGCCTTCTTCTTGGTTCAGGTTGGTTAGATAAAAAAATTAAAAATAAAAAGTAAACTCCAGATACAAACTCTGAGAAAGGTAACAGCTTGCCAGTAAAACTCGCATATTAATTTTATAAGCCCCGAGCTTCACTTCGGGTGCACTTGTTTCTGTTTTTCTTTACATTTTTAGTGGCTGATGATGATGATGTGAACAGCTGGTTTTAAAAAATAATAACAATTTATTTTTGTTGTGTCAGACTCAGCTTCTGTTATCGGTGCAGTCAGGAGCAAAAAAGAAATCTGAAATTTGTTTTCGTCTGGTGAAAGAAAAACGCAGAGCGGCAGTGAGAAGTTTTAAGTCAGGAAAAAAACTCCAATCAGCACTGCCGGAGCTTTATTGGTTCATTTATGTCAGAAAATGGGAATAATATAGAGCTTTTATTAATTTATACTTTGTATTACAGTAAAAAGTATGAACAAAGATTTTTTTTAAAACTGTTGAATTTACAAATTCCAAGGTTCACTAAATGCAGCATGAGTTCAAAGTGTTTTTTTTTTATTGAAAAGGTAAAAACATCTATAGGCCTAATTGTCTCACAGTTTTGCTAAAGATTAATCTAATTTGACAAAAACTTTTCAAGAAATGACTTGATGACAGATAACTGGTCTGATTAAAAGAAATTAAGAAACTTTTGCATAAAAACTGAACAAAGAATGTTTTTCTTTCAGAGGAGAAAAAAAGTCAGTGATGGTTTGTAAAAGATTTAAGCTTCCCTTTTGAAATAAAAGCTCAACTTATTAGTAAAAAGCTCTCATATTTGGAATCTGTTTATCAAAAACCAGTTTAATTTAATTTAATAAAAATAATCAACATTTTATTGAATCTCTTTAAAAAAAACACAAATTCTTTCAGGCTTTTAGTTTGTTTTTAACTGTTTGAGCACAAAACAAGGGTTTAAAATCGTGGAGATTTTGTTGTTTATGAATCTAAAACTCACCTTAGAATTTGTGTTTTTGTGTGTATGTTTGTGTGTATTTTGGCCAGCTGTGTCCACAGTACTGGCCAGAAAATGGAGTCCACCGCCACGGGCCCATCCAGGTGGAGTTTGTCTCCGCCGACCTGGAGGAGGACATCATCAGCAGAATATTTCGGATCTACAACGCAGCTCGGGTACGGCTCCAAACCGCCGCCACGTTCTGCTCTTTATGTGCAACTTGCCCTCCTCCTGCCCCCCGGCTGTGATCACAACAACCCGCTGCTCCCTCGACCTCTACCTCACACGTCCCACACGTGTGCCGGCCTGTCCGCTCAAGCTGTGCCGACTCTTTCTTTCCTTCTTTAACGACACAACTGCACCCGTGATTGGACCGAGATGTGATTGCCCCCAAATCTTTCAGACAGCTTGATCAATTTTCACCTGTAGTTGGAAAGGGAGAAATCAGAGTTTCACAGCAATTTGTGTGAACCCTTAAAAGTTTTTTTTTTCTTCACCAAATTTAGAGGAAAAACACATTTCCGTGTGGTATCTAGCCAACATGGATTGTTTTTTTAAAACAAAGCTTGCAGGTCCTTTGGGGTCTATCAAAATAAGACGCTTTTTCAGGTACAAAAATGTTAAAAATCTGCTTCAGATGAGACATTCCTGACGTTTTGAGCTTAAAGATCAAGGCTTGAGTGCAGTTTGTTTTACCTCATGCTGCGTAAATAATCTTAAAAGCACCAAAGTTAATTTATAATTAGAATTATTTTTACACCAAAAAGCAAAAAAATATGTAAAAAAAGTTTCAACTATTATCATCATACTGACCTAATGGGGACAGTTGGTGGGTCCAGGGGTTGGGTTTAAGATAAGGGGTCAGAAATAACCGATAAATGAATGGAAGTCAATGCAAAGTCCCCAGGAGGATAGAAGAACAAACGTGTGTGTTTGTGCGTAGCGTTCACATAAATCACTGAATAGATTTTAGTTAACTTCACAAGAAAGTAATCCTTGGTTTGACATCTTACGTCTACATAATAAACTGACAACAAAATAAAGATTTGAATAAAAATATATTTTACTCCTTTTTTCCCCTCAAGAAGAGTTCATTTCCTGTGTCGTCACGGCATCCTTTTCTGTCACCGACATGGAAGCTAACGCTGAAAGTCCAGTCTGTTCTAAGTTTTCATTTTCTGAGAACGTCCGCTCAGTGTTTAGCGTGCGAGACGCTACAGAAATCCAGTTTCCTGGTTCTGACTGAAGCGCTCTGATGATCCAATCAAGCAATGTGAAAATGCTGACGTTGAACGCCAGATAGCAGGCTGTGGTGTCGCCAGCTCAACATCTGATTGGTTGTTTGAACCTCCAGCTGCCTTCACTCTTTGTTCTGAATCTTGAGGCAGATTTCTTTTACCCTAGCAACAGATGGTCAAATATGATTGGTTCAAAGCTCTAAATTAATACAAGCTACTGGAAGCTGCGCAACCAGGTGAAAAACAATGAGAGGAAGAGAACAGATATTTAAAAATAATAATAATAAATAAAAAAATACTATCATGTCAGCTACTGATTCTGATTGTTTAGGCTAGCAGAGAAGGCTTTGCTGACCCTGACAGACCACCACTGCTGAAACTGATCCCCAGTTATCTAATCACTGACCGATCATATGACATCTTTGCTTTATACTTTGCATTAATGGAATGTAATGAAACTTTTTTAAAAGTAATCATTTCAGTCATTGTTTATTAGAATTACCATACACTAAAACATTTGTAGCCCAGGCTAATCTGCAATGCTAGTCCCTAGATGGGCTTTTAGCAACATGAAATTAAAACAGTTTAAAAAAGTAAAACATTAGAATATTAAGACTCAATTATAAATCATAAAACAAACTTAAACAGATTATATTAATGTCATCATTTTTCTGCTAAGGGTTGCACCTCCTCAGGATGTTTTCATGAAGATGATCCTTGCTCTGTGCAGGTTCAGTGACTGCATGACCCAGAGTGCCTGTTCTCCCATGTTTGTTATGTTCTGTCTTCTTCTGAATGAGTGTTCTGAGCTGCCGTTTCATTGTGCTCTGTACAATGACAAAAAAGGAGCTAATTTATCTAACTATCTTAAAAAGGGGGCGGTTATTCATGATCCGTCAAAAAACAGTTTAAATCGGGATTGGATCGGCATCTACAGGTGAAGAACCTTTGTACTAAACCTGACTCTAGATGACCTCTACAGCCAACTGACCTGATAAAATCTGTAAAGAAGAATTACAAAAAGGCCTATTTGCTTTCAAAGTAGCAAACTTTGCCAAAATTGCCATTTTGAGCCTTTTAACTTTGCGTCTTTAAACCTCCATGAACAGAAGGGGTCCCGGTCCACACGGGCGTCACCTGCAGTCACTTGCGTAAGCTCTTTATCCCAACAGTGTCCTCCTCTTATTAACGCGCCGTAACGTCCTCTGACAGGCGACACGTTAAGTGCATGATGGTTTAATCACATATGATCACTGACAGGAGCAACTGATTGATAACTGGAGACAAGTGTCTCCGGCTTCAGCTGGACTCATCCATCACCCGCTCTTATCTTGTCCAATAAACTCCAGAGTGACTGTTTTTTGTCCGTTATCCATCTTTGTCCGGTCCCAGCTGAGCTGAGACAGTCTGCACCCCCTTCCCCCGCCCCCTCCTCCAAGGTGTGTGATAACCTGTGATAGCCGGTTTGTCCTTGTCCCTCCCAGCCTCAGGACGGTTACCGGATGGTGCAGCAGTTCCAGTTCCTGGGCTGGCCCATGTACAGGGACACGCCCATGTCCAAGCGCTCCTTCCTCAAACTCATCCGACAGGTGGACAAGTGGCAGGAGGAGTACGACGGGGGCGAGGGCCGCACCGTGGTCCACTGTCTGTAAGTTCTCAACAGGAACCTCGCTCCGTCCGGGAGTTTTAAAAAAAATGAAACAGCTCCACCTACTGACTGAAAACGGTTACTGCAGAAAATAATATATAAATAAACAACTCTGCACTGCTTCAGCTCTGTTTGAACTGTTCTGTGGCCTGGTTGTTGCAGAAACGGAGGGGGCCGCAGCGGGACGTTCTGCGCCATCAGCATCGTGTGTGAGATGCTTCAGCACCAGCACTCTGTGGATGTTTTTCATGCAGTCAAAACACTGAGGAACAACAAGCCCAACATGGTGGACCTGCTGGTAAGGACCACTGCAACGGCTCAACTCTTTTTATTAAAAACTGTATTAATAAAGAGTTTTACTTTACCCATTTCATCTTAACAAGGCAATAGATTTAATGCAAGTTTCTTTTTTTTTTTTTTGGCTGAGGAATTGTGTAACTCTGTGTACAGGCGTCTGTTAGCAAAATATCTCATAAATCACAGGGCAGCTTTTAATGAAACTCTCAGAAAACAATCACTGGACCTGCATCTACGGCTGATTGCATTTTGAAGTTAACCTGAATCAAGATGGCCACCACATCTAATGCATTACAGCAAACACAAAAATGGTTATAATGCAATCAGTTTTACAGATATTAAGCTGAAACTTTGTGTGGTAGTTGCCGAGAGTCTTCTCAAACACATAACCCAAGCACTAACAGACTGCAACCCTGTTTAAAACACTGGTTTTAAATGTTGGAGTTAAATATGTCTGTTGGCAAAAGTTTGCATGAACCGTTGAATGGATTTTAGTAAAACTCTCAGATAAAAAAAACACTACATGTGCATCTACAACCTATTAACTTTTAGAGTCAACTTAATTCAAGATTGACACCACAGCTTATCAACATAAACAAGCCTAAAAATGGCTCTAACTCAGAGAATTTTAAAAATATTTAGCTAAATTTTGATGTTATAGTAGCTGAGAGTCATCCCCAACACATGATTTGAGTGTTACAGATCAAACAAGGCAAATATTGTGGTTTCTTGTTTTTTTCTTTTATTTTATTTTAATGTTATAAGTCTTTTTGAATAACAACTGGTGGCCCGCAGGCCACATCCGGCCCGCAGGCGACCTCCACCTGACACCCCATTGAATCAATTTTTTTTTTACTTAATTTATTTTAAACAATATATTTTAAAACAATTGTACATTTTTAATTTATGGTTCAATGCAACAATATAAAACAAATTTAAAAGGTAGAAGATAATCGTACTTGTTTTACATTATGCAGTGTTCCCCCTACATTATGGGGGAACCCCCACCCCACATGGATGTCTGGCTCCTGAGCTGTTGATTTTAAGTAACTGTGCCCCCCTGAGCAATTTACTTGAATAGCCTTGCTTTAAATAATAATGTGAAAATTGTATTTATTCACATTAACCCTTTCATGTTTTGTTTCTGTGACCTTTTGAAAGTTTATTTTTCTCTAAAGTTTGATTAATAGATTTAGATTTTTTTTTCCCCAACATCAAACTTTTTTTGGCACAGATGTGTTGAAGGACACCCATCTTAACTGTCTAATTGTTATTTAAAAAATCATCAATTTTTTTTGTAAAACATTTTGCTTGGCTGTTAAACAAAACTGAGTTATTCTAAAAAGGTTGGTTTTCAAAAAGCTTCTTTTTTTTTGAAGATACCTGAAATTTTAAAGGTGTGACACGAGCATTTGTTCCTCCTCGTGCTTTTTAACTTCACCTCGATTTTAAAAAGAGATGTTGCTCTTGTATTATTTAGGCTAGCGTTATATTCAAAAGCTCTTCAAGTTGTCAAAAATTCCATCTCGTTTTAAGGATTTAAAAATCTCACAATGAAGTTGATAGCCTGAGCAAGGACACAGGAAAGAACCAATGATAAAGAAACCACTCGGCTCCGGAGCAGATTCAAATGAACTGTGTTTCATCTGAGTATTTTTAATTTGCAGGAGGAAAAGTGTGTTTTCTATTTGTCTAATGCCACATTTTTTAACTAAGTGGATAATTTGTTATGCTGACACGTGGCAGTGCAGGATTTTGGAAACTCTTTTGGCAAAACTTTGGCTAGAATAAAACTTTTGCAACAAAAACTTCAGTAGAGCCCCCACTGATTGGCCACCCCCAGATAATTGTCAACTGGGTGTGGATCTTAAATTTTGTATTTGCATTTAGATTTTCTTAAAGATTGTTTTCTGATATTTGTGTACTATTTATATACTTTTAACCGTGTATCTTTAAAAATGTCTGAATTTTAATTTAATTTGAAATTAAGCTAACCCCAAAGGCTATAGCCTTTGTGAAATTAGCATTGACATCAGGAGTTAGCTTAATTTGGGATTAGCATCAGTAATCAACGTGATCATGTTAAGCTACTCCTCAACAAATTTAATTTTAATAAGTCTTAAAATGGCTAAATTATAGTTTTTTTAAAGTTAGCTGTAGAGGCCATCTTGAATTTCTGATTAGCATTTAGGATTTATAAAGACACTAAAAATGACTTAATGATAAGTTGTGACTAGCATTCAGCATGTTTTTTTATTATTTTTAGTTATCTTCACATAAAATTTCAGCTCAATATTTTTTTAAGCAATTTAATCATTTTGGGCACCCCAGTGCCACCCTTTCAAAAAAGTCTAGCTCCGCCCCTGGTTAGAACATTTCTAACTTTGGTTAATCTGTCTATGTTATTTTTTGTTTTTTTACACACATTGAATTGACCCCAGACTGACCTCCCATATGTTTTTGCTCTTCTTCTCCCAGGACCAGTACAAGTTCTGTTATGAAGTGGCTCTGGAGTACTTGAACTGTGGGTAACGTGGAGCTCCTGCAGAAATGACAAGCGTGGAGGCGGTACAAAAGACTGCAGCTCACATGTGTGCATTATGTTAAAATGAGTGTGTTACAGAGCCAACAGGGGCCAACAGATAACACACTTGACCCTTTGCAGCCCCCTTTGACCCCCCCACCCACCACTCCTTCATGGCCTAGACGTGGGGTGGGGGGAAGGTAGCAGGAGTTGTACAGAGATGAGTTTTTCTGGCTTGAGAAGTCAACGGGAGCACAACAAGTTCTTTCTTCTCCTGGATCCCTCTTTCTTCCTGTCCTCATCCTCTCAGCTGCCCGTCGTCTCGTTGGTTGTTGCCTTGATCCTCGCTGGACGACGAGCATCAAACGCTCTCCGGCTTTTCCACGGAATGAGCTCGGCTGTACATAATTCAGCGTGTCCGTTTGTTTTTGCTTTCTGATTTCTGTTTTTGCTCAGCTCACTGTTTGAAAGTCTTTAAATGTTACTACATGTCCTGTAAATCTGAAGACTTTTTACCACGACTGTTGCTTCATGTCGGGAACCACGTCTGCTTAACCTTATTTCCTGTTCGGGGATTCAAAGCTTTATTTGCACTTCCTTGAATTCTTGTTGTGCATATTGTAAATATTTCTGTAGATTATTTATTCGCAGTATACGTACTTTTCTGTGACTCGCAGTAAGTGACAATCATATGTTCTATAGGTTTTGGTTTGTTGACTGTATTGTGCGCTTTTTTTATTTTGGAGGGGTCATCTCGGATGACAGAGAAAATCCATTGTAAAGAAAAAGATATACATATATATATAAATATAAATGTATCTACAGATCTAAACATTGGATGATGGATCTGTGCCTCGCCTCATGTCTGAGTGGAGAGACGACATTAGGGCGACACCTGCTGGAGGGAAGAGGAGCTACAACCACAGTTTTAACTTAGTTTTAGTTTTGACGCTACACTGGTGATGAATGGACTCTATCCAAGTTTATAGCTTATTTATGTAATTTCACAAGCCTGTGACTCCACCAGAGAAATTAATGCAATGTAAAGGCTGTAGGAATGTCAGAGTGCAAGTTTTAGAAAAGATTTCAAATGTTCATGGATAATAAGAGGCAAACTGTTGCATCTTGGCACAAAACAAAATGATATTTTTGGAGAGTTTTGACTCAAATACAGCTGGTCTTAAAGCAAACGGGACATATTGAGAAGTTAAAGCTCTTGACTTGTTTTTTTATGTTTGTTTAAAGTTGTTTTACATTTTTAAGCTTTAGATTTATGGTTTTTATCATAAATAAATGTGAAACTGAAGCAGTCTGCCTTGATTTGGGTGGGTGATGTGGGACAAGTTCCATTTGATTTGCTGCAGAGGTGACGATACAAACAGGGGCGGAGCTAGATTTTATTTTTGCAAGGGTGGAACAGGGGTGGCCGAGATGTTTTTATGGGGCACGTATAAATATAAAAGCCCTCTGGATTTTGAAATTCAATATGTCCACAATACCCAATTCTAAGTGGCTTTAAGTCAGCTGTTTTAAGAAAGATTGAGCTGATATTTTCTGTGATTATAGCTAAGAATAATAAAAAACATAGTCCAAAAGAATCTTTATAAATCCTAAATGCTAATCAAAAATTCAAGATGGCCACCACAGCTAAATTTAAAAGGCTGTAATTCAGAAATTTTAATACTTATTAAAATGAAATTTGTTGTGGACTAGCTGAGTATGATCACACATTTATATATATATATATATATATATATATACATATAAACTTGCACTTGCCACCCTGGCCACCCCTCTGGCTCCACCCCTGCGTACAGATGTGAACTCACAAAAACGTGTCATCATATATACATAAACATCTCTTGTTAATGCAAAAAAGTGCTTGTTTTTATCATTAATAGCTGAATCTTTCCGGGGGGGGGGGGAATCCTGAGTACGTCTCTTTCAAATATTTTAAAATTTTCTCTCTAATTTTCTAAAGGGTTTAATAATGGCCTTTAGACCTATATTAAACTTGTATTTGATTTAAGTAGGAACAAATCTAGCATCAGTAAAGATTTATACAAATGGAATATCTAATTTGTGACTAACGGATGAGCAATCAAAAATAATGTTGCTCCTATACAGAATGGAAAAAGAAATCATGTTTAGGTGAAGTATGAGTCTATATTCTACAGGAATCAACAGTGTTTACAGTCTGAACTACATCAAATAAAAACAGAAAGATTGTGCTTTCTGGTTCAAATAAGAAGCTCCAAGGTCTTGTGTGTTTGGCAGCATTAAACTTTTAAAACTTCATCCTGAGAAAACATGTTTGCTGTGAGGATTGTTTGACTCTAAGTCTCCTTTGTTTGTTTGGTACAATTTTATTTTATCTGTACAAACAACTGGCTGAACATGAAGCCCATTCCTAACACACTAATCACTCAACATGTCATGGCTGCTTCAGTCTGAGCACGGTGTGAAGGAGGAGAAATCAGAGCTCCTTTTGCAGATTTATCCAATTAAAACAAGTAATAAATCACATCAAGAGAATAATTTGTTATTTCAGCTGGTTATGATGAAGGATTACACCTAGAAATCTGCTTACTAAATCCTGGTCAGAGAGATGTAAAGTAACAAAAAACTAATACTTTGTTACCTTAAATAAAAATAATTAGGTAAATCATTAAACTGCTCACAATAATCGGGAAAGTAAAAATACTTTTACAGGCACTAAGAAATTAACTGTTGTATTTACTTAATCAAACTGGTTCCACTAAACCAATGATTCCCAACCAGGGGTACATGTATACCCCTGTGGACGGCTGTGGTGGAGTTGTTAAGGAAGTCGTCCTGGTCACCGGTTCGATCCCCCGTCCAGCCGTTTCAGTCGTTGTGTCCTTGGGTAACACACTTCACCTGCCTTGCCTACTGATGGTGGCACCGGTGCATGGCAGCCCCACCTCTGTCAGTGCACCCCAGGGCAGCTGTGGCTACAATGTAGTTTGCCATCATCAGTGTGTGAATGTGTGTGTGAGTGGGTGAATGTCTGTAAATGTAAAGCACTTTGGCGTCCAGAGGGGCTTGATATAGCACTCTATAAGTTTTTTTCCATTTATGATTTAATAATCAGTTGTGATACATTATAGTTTTGGAGAATCATCATTACGTTTGACTGTCATACTATTAGTAGTATGACAAAATGTCTCAGGGGGTGCACAAGTCTAAAAAGTTTGGAAACCACTGGTCTAAATTTCTGAAACATTCCAGCATTTTCAGGACCTTGGACAGTTCCTTCGGCCCTTCACACTGTCCAAGGTCCTGAAACATTCCAGCACTTTTACGACCTTGGACAGTTCATTCAACCCGTCACACTGTCCAAGGTCCTGAAACATTCCAGCACTTTCAGAACCTTGGACAGTTCCTTCAGCCCTTCACACTGTCCAGGGTCCTGAAACATTCCAGCACTTTCAGGAACTTGAACAGTTCCTTCAGCCCTTCACACTGTCCAAGGTACTAAAGCAGTCCAGCACTTTCAGGACCTTGGACAGTTTCTTCGACCCTTCACACTGTCCAAGGTCCTGAAACATTCCAGCACTTTCAGGACACAAAATGGAATCCAGTATAAAACGTGGAATCTCGTGGAATTTGCTCATTTGGGTGAGTTTCTGACGTATTTTGGACAATACAATGTATTTTGGACGCTGCTGTTTTCTGCACCTGCCGTTACCTAGTTTATGTATTTAATTACTTATTTACTTTCAAGGCAACATTTTTATCTTTATGTTTAATTTGAGTTGGAAAAAAATGAAATGCCTGAGAATTAAACATTCTAGGGGGTTATATAAATAATTTTCAATTAATAATCATTTGTAATACATTATAGTTTTGGTGAATTATCATCATTATGTTTGACTGAGGGGGAACTAGTGGTATGACAAAATGGCTCTGGGACCAAGTTGAGTAAATTTCTTTATAAGTTAACATCACTTGATTAAATTAAATTCAATATTTATTTAATTTTTTAAGAGTGGAGAAACAATTCATTTCATGATGTGTTTTGGTACTCATTAGCTTGTAATTAGGTATTCAATTTTAATGTGAAAAAGTAAAAGTATCATTTTTATGTTTTGAATAAAATAAAAGTTGTGGTGGGAAAAATACTTAAAAATGTTGAATCCCACGTTTTGCATAGTCATTGAACTATCCATCATGACCACAAGTGTAGGAAGAGAGTGGTAAGAAAGTTAGCCTAGCTCCTCGTTTTTAAGGGTAGTTTCAGTTGTTTTACTTTTATAGTCAGAACAAAAAAATTATTTATAAATTTGTTTTATGAGTCTCTAACTTAAGCCTACACAATCATGTACTGAAGCTAATTAGTTAGCATATAGCTAGCTCGGAGGAGACAAGTTTTTAAGTGAGTGTGAGCTTGTGTACTTGTTTAAAGGGAACCTGTCATACAAAATCCACTTTTTTAGCTGTTAAATACATTGTGTTGTGTACTTAGAGTCTCTAGTAGTGCAGAAAAGTTGAATTTAGTCTCCTGGTTCTTCAAATACATCTTTATATTCTGTTTGGTTTTCTCTATTTTCCATTACATTTTATTGTGCCATTACGTCAAATTATCTGAGATGGAATTGCTAAATTAGGTATGGAATTACCAATTATTTTTTCGTCTTCATTCTCTTCTGGTTCTGGGTCAGGCTGGCTCCAACATGTAAGACTGGATGGACAAGTCTTCCCTTGTTGATATATTTTAATTAAATTGTAAATAAAATGTTTCTACAAGCTAGAAAATGCTAACCCCCTCTCTCAAGCCGGAGAGGACTGGTCTGGAAGCCGGAGGGGGGCGGGGCTTGAAGCGTCTTGCAGTAACAAAGCAAGCTGCTTTGAGGCATGCGTCAGAAATGGGGTTAAAGCTGGTAAAGTTATAATAAGAAGGAATTCATTGTAGTTCCTCTTTATAAAGACCCTAACTGAATGATTTAAATAGGAAAAGGAAGGATTTAAAAGTGCAATATGTCTACTTTACCATTAGCACTGTATGCCAATTTGGGGTTTGTGTGATTTTTCAGGAAGTGCTCCAGACGTGTCTTACAAGTCTGCAACCTTCATACAAATGAGTCTAAAAATGAACTCTTTAAGAAATCGTACATATTTTTTGTCAGCACTGTAGTTCATAACTGCTGCTTTCACAAAGTTGTCTTTCAAATCTGACAAAGACAGAACTGAAACAGCAGTACTTACATGGAATATTTGATTGACACCTCAGAAGAATTACTATCAATCAGTCCAGCACTGAGAGGCTTTAGAACTCATGAGTCACCTGCATCGACTGGTTTGCAGACGTGGACAAAGCCAGTGGGAGGCTGTCAGATAGTCCTTTGTACGAAACACGTAAATGCATCAAATTAAAACTCTCATATGTGTTTTACATCTTTTCTCTTCTTCACATGAACTGAAGATCCCTGCCATGTGCGTTACAACTCTGAGCAGCTTTGAACAACTAACTGAAACACCGCAACAGGTCAGTGAACGATGCGTTTGGTTTTCTGGCTCTGCTCCTCGAAAATAAAACTGCTAGAATTCGTATTAATTATGCAAACATGATTCTTCTCTGGGTAATTCTTCTGTTATGAGTCCCAGTAACACAGACACGAAGAGGCCGAGTTAATGAGCAGCTCAGCTTATTTAAAAACAAACATCATTTTCCTCCATCACATAAACTGTAGATTAAAAAAAAACACCAACTTTTATTGGCTCCTCGCTCGCTTGTTTATCTCAGCAAGCCACGAAGACACCCTGAAGACACTGTTGGAAATACATTTTTGGCCCGTTTTCGTGGAGGTTCAGTCTCATCTTTTCCCTTCACAAACCATTCCAGCTGGTCAGAGCTACAGGCGCGGTGGCACCAGACAAGGTATCGTTTCTCGCTTTTGGTGAATTATTCCGGCGCTCATTCGTGGAGACTGAGGGTGTCTTTGAGCCGAACAGAGGAGGAGACTCTTGGATCTGCTTCTAATTGATAAATGAGGCCACGGCAGATGTTTCCTGATTTTAAATCCACATGAACAACATATGGATTCTCCAACTTGTTCTGTGTAGTGATTTATTTTGTTTTTCAGTGACTGGAAGGCAAGTTAAGGTGACAGGCCTTGGCTTTTAATGTAAAACCTGACAAATGTCTTTTCCCAATAACTACTTTGTTTGGATTTGCACACCTCTGGGCTTTATCTTCCTTCTACTTCAAGTTTTTTGTTATCCTACACTATTAAACCTTTCAAATTAAAATCTTATAATGAGAAATTGTTAAATATATTTTGGTCAAACCTTGTAAATGATGTCATTCAAACTCTCAGTGTAAAGTCTGCTACAGGGGAGCCGATGGATTGGCCAAACACAGAATGCGTAGAAAGAGGTTTTTTTAAAAGAACCTGGATATGGTGGGAGCCGCATGGTTACGCAAACACTCACACCAAATTTTAGCTGAAATTAACTGGGTTACAGCCATCTTTTGTGTTTTCTAAGATAGTTAGGCTGTGGCTACCATCTTGAATTGAAGGGACCCCAAATGTTAATCAGTTTGTGCATCAAATGACAACTTCCCAAACGTTTTATTAAAACCTGCTTAACATTTCATCATATATTTTGGATGAAAGACACAATTCAATCAAACAGTCAGTGGAGAAGTTTGAAAAATAAAGATCTTGTATGATCAATTATAATGGCAACAACGAATCAAAGTTTAAACAAACGTAGAGAGGAAGATAATAGTTATAGACACAAGTTTTACAAATAAAATATTCTTTTGATTGTATTTTATTTTATTTTTCTGCATTTGACACCACCTGTGGCTGAGTGGTTAGGGCAGTTGTTCCTGTCCCATCCCACTGATGTGTGTCCCATCAGTGTATGAGTGTGATTTAAAGCACTGATTTAGGGATGCAACTAACAATTATTATAATAATTGATGAATCAGAAAACAAAAAAATATGAATTTGACTTCTTTATTCCAAATTAGAAATTTGGACTGACATATCAAGTTGCACAAAAAACAGGTATTCTGTTACTATAATATTAATTTGTAAATTTGTCAAACAGCTTCAGTAAAAAAAAAAAAAAAGAATGTACACAAAAATATACACAAATGTGTGCTGTTTCTCTCCGTGTCCTTGAGGGAGGAGTATAACCTGAAATAAGAGTGTGAACTATTAGTGACGTCTTTATCTTTGACCATAGACAGTCTCATGTCAGTGTCAGCCATAATGAAATTTTGTTGCCGACATTTTTAATAATCGTTTTTTATTGATTTTATGGATTGCAGCCCTATACACTGATTAGTCTCTAATGATTGATTTGCCTGTATTAGCTTTGCAGTGAGATCTAATAGAGTGCTCTTAAACTAAGAGAGTGTGAAGCAATTTGAATATCCTGGAAGGTGCTATACAGTGCAAGAAAATGCCAAAAGTAAAATTTAGGATCAGCTTTGCGTGTATGACTTTTACAGTCCAGAAGATGGCAGCAGAGAGCAAACAATCTTTAACTATTTGATCAAAATCACCAGAAGGTCCTGCAGGAGGTTTGATTCTCATAATCACTTCATGTCAAGCACATCTTACAATAAATTGTTTTGCTTTTTTTTAATAAGAAATAAAGATAAATTTGATGTGTAAAATTGGTTTCTCAAATATAAAATTTAATGTGAGTCGTGCAGATTAAACAAATAAGTCATATTTCGAATTGCATTTCTTTTTTTTCCCTCTGTTTTAATTTTTTAGGATCTGTCTGGTGATTTCACGTGTGATAACCGGATCACTTTCGTGCAGATGCTCTGGTGAAACGCACTCAGACGGGGGCTGCGGCGGCGCATCATGGCAGACACAAGTGCAGATTCACAAACAGGTCAGAGGAGAGCTGAAGCAACTGGGGCACAACAGCCTGTTTCCATCTGTAGCAGCAGGATTATTCTCTTTCTCTCTCTCTCTGTTTCTCCATGCTTTCATGTCTTCATCACCCCCCACCCCCTGCCTTTCTGCCACTGCTGCACTGTAAATCTCTGGCTGAGCAGAAAAGGACAAACGTTCCACTTGTCCTCTTTTGACTTTCTACTCTGCTGTTTTAGAAAACCCAGCAGAGAGGTCTTTGGGGTGGAAAATGTAAAATACCTGTGACATAACCTGGCTTCATGTGGAAATCTCACATTGTTTTCTAACAGAAGCTTTTAAAATTCTTTTTGGATTATAATTGAACAGCTGTTTGTGCTGACGTCCAACAATTTGTCACTGAACTTTTGCCAAGGGGCCGCAAGCAGACCTGGAACATGCTGACTGCAGTGAAAAGGCCTCACATTCTTTAAAGAATGCTTATCGCCCACCGCCTTTCCTGCCAGAGTTTCAAACTGACAGCACCCCTGACAGTTTTATGTAACGCAGTGTTGGTCCTCTGTGCCACACGGTTTTACAATATTTATGGTCCGGTAGATGAGTTCACGAAGAAGGGAGAAACAAGCCTTCCAGGGGAACAAACATTCATATTTTACTTTTTATTCTGCATATTTCAAAAGTTGCACGTAGTGTCGACCCAGTGGGTAGCCTAGTTCTGTGTTCAGCAGGTGCGTTGCCTTGCTTTGGGTGTGTCTGTGTGTAAAAATAACACTAACCCAATCACACAAACACACACACATCCTTGTATTGGCATCAAACTGGATTGTATTGACTTCCATTCATTTTTGTAACTGTATTTATGCCTAACCCAGACATTTTCCCTAAAATTAACCATTACTGGTCTATAGTTAACACTAACCTGAACCAAAACTTAACTCACACCAAACCTCTAAACCTAACTAGTAAAGCACAGCAGAGCTGCAAACAAAGCAAGGACCAGGAAATGTCCTCACTTTCCAAAAATGACCTCATTTTGTTGATTAAAAACCTAACATGGTCCTTACTCTGCAAAGCAAACACACACACAGGTTTGTTTTTATATCCTTGTGGCACCCGTCCATTGACTTCCATTTATTCATTTTTTGGTAATTTTATATCCTAACCTTGAGCATTTAAACTAAAACTAATCTCACAGGTACCTGACCCTAAAGCTAACCTAAACTCAATTCACAACTTGGTCCTAAACCCAACCCATCCATCCTTCCATCCATTTTCTGTACACGCTTCTTCCTTTCAGGGTCACGTGGGCCACTGGTGCCCATATCCAGCAGTCACAGGGCGAGGGGCGGGGTACACCCTGGACAGGTCACAAGTCCATCACAGACTACACCCAACCCCTCCACCCAAAATCAGCCTCCAAAATTGTGGGGCCTGGGCTTTGGGCCCCCACAAGGAGCATCCGGTCCCCACGAGGCTGCATTTTCCTTAAAATTGGGCCCCACGTTGTAGGAAAAACAAGGGCACACACACACACACACACACACACACGTTTGCACAGCTATTCATTTGGGGACATTCCATTGACTTCCATTACATTTCTACAGCCTAACCCTGACCACAAACCATAAAACTAACCTCACAGGTACCTACCTGACCCTAAAAATAACCTAAACTGAATTCACTCCTTGGTCCTAAACCCAACTCCAAATTAGCCTTCGAAGTTGTGGGGCCCAAGGAGCACCCGGT
>NW_013952444.1:1956678-1958607 GCF_001266775.1 Austrofundulus limnaeus
CACACACACACACACACACACACACACACACACACACACACACACACACACACACAAACTGAACCATTGGTCTCCATCAAGAGAAAAATCCTTGAGATGCAAACCGATCCCTTGAATCTGCTCCAGGTCAAGTCTTCATCCGTGTCAATCTGATTTCATTCAACTCGGAAGGAAACTGCCGAGTCGACTCCCATGTTGCCGTGGCAGCTAACACCCCCCCCACACACACACACACACACACACACACACACACACACACCCATACACGCCCTGAGAGGCCTGCATCGTCTTCATCTGTTGCCATGGCAGCATAATAGCGTTCTGGATAGATTTGGCGTGGCAGGGAGTCAGTTCCTTTATCACCCGACACGTCGTATCGAGCCGAGCCGAACATGGTGAGCAGACAGAGGCAGCCGGAGGCGGGGGGAGTGTCAGGACGCAGCATCTCTGCAGAGATCCAGAGCGGAGCTCAGACGTCCTCATCGGCTGCTAATTAGGAGGTACAGAGAGAGAGATGCTGGATGTCAGAGAGGCTCGCCGAGCAGGAAGAGCAGGAGTGGACGCTCCATCTGACTCACCGTGTGCTGAAATGTGTGCAGTCGTTTAGAGCGATCAGCCACGATGAGCTGAACACAGTCATGACAGGAAACCTCTGGATTCAGCATCTTTTATTCATATGTCTTTCATAAAAGATATCTTGGAATAAGTTACATTTGAACGACATAAATCGTCATCACTTTAAAAATATTAACATTTTTCAGGCTCAGAAATGTCAAGGAAAGTACAAATACTTTGTTACTTAAGCATAAATTTTGGTTATCTGTGTTTTACTGAAGTTAATATTTTTCAGCCCAATTTTTTACTTCTACTGCTTACATTTAAAAAAATATAAAACATATTGTATTTAATTTCAATTTCATTCTGGCTTGTCATCATTAAAAAAACTATCCCGATGAATTTATATATTTTTTATATTTATATATCAGAATAAATTTAACCCCTGTGGTGCAATCTAAGCTTTAGTCCATAAAGGCTTTATTTTATTTTCTTTACATTACTTTTATACTTTTGTGTAAAAAGCTTGACTTGGTACTTTAACTTTTAAAGAATTCTTTTTAAACCCTAGTATCTGTATTTCTACTTAAATAATGAATGTAAATACTGTACCTCTGGTTTTTATTTTGCATCTACTGACGTTTTAAAAACAGGTTATCCAGTGTTCAGGTTTCTCAGGTTTGGCTGCCAAAAATAGGAAAATCGGAATAAAATTTCTCAAAATAAACAAAAGAGTGAAGCATATTTTATTTTGGTAACATTTCTAATTCACGGTTAACACAGTTAAAACTATAAACGAGTTCTGGTCTCACAAGCAGACACAGTTAGTTCATCAGTAATTTATTGGATATTTATATATCAGAGGTCTATAAAGTACTTGAAAAAATAACTAAGTAAAAGTAAAATTACATGAACAGGAAATGACTTTGGTGAAAAATAAATTTCACTGATGAGAAAACTACTCAAGTTAAAGTCATAAAACTGTTCACATAACTTTGGGAAATTAAAAGTAAAAGTACTTAAACACACTCTCTAACTGTTGAATTTACTGAACCAAACTGGTTCCACTAAGCCAGGTTGAGTAAATTGAGTAATATATGTATTTTTTTGTTCAGTTTATTCGACTAGGCTTAGGCCTCGTTTACACGACACCGATTTTAAACTTTCGAACTTTAGTTTATTCCCCAGGTTCAGGTGTAACTGTGATCATGAAGCTGCTGCATGATCAGAGCATGAGTGAGCCCGTCTCAGGGTTAACAAATTAAATTTTATTTTTTGTCAGTCTTTTATCCATACATATTTTCACCAAACACAACACACACCTTATCTTACAACACTCCAACTCAGCATATATGACTGAATGTGTCATATATA
>NW_013952444.1:1959562-1965023 GCF_001266775.1 Austrofundulus limnaeus
GTATATATACATATATATATATATTTATACATACATATATAGTCTTTCGTATTCTTTAAAGTTAAGTCAAGAGTAAATACTGAAACAGCCTCTCTGAGCATGTTTTCTCTCCCTGGTTGTAGAGCGCAGCCGTACTCTGAGGCCTGTGTTTTAGAAAGAGGCAACAAAAGACTTCAAGGTACGTTACATAACTGTTCTCCTTGAGATGGAGAGTGTTGTGTTTCAAACAGCAACTTTTTTTTCCATTTCACTGCGCTGAAAGTCCACACCAGGCCAGTCGAGATGACTGCAGCGAACACTGCCTTCACAGCTGCTGGAACACAGCTAGACGTCATTCTGCGTCCTTGTTTTTCTGCGCTGCAGCCTCATGTGACACTTGTCCACTCGTTCGTTCTCATCCTCCGTGCTGACTCGTTTTTCGTTTCCTCTGACTCCCTTACAGCTGCGTGCTTTTATTTTGTCGGAGGATGTTCTACTTTAAATTATTAATTGTAATTAAAGCACTGCATCCTGTTTATTTGATCCAAACAAAGACAGAACTTTTTTTTTTTGTTTGTGGAACTCTTTAATCTTTTTACCAAAGCAAAAAAAACAACCCTCCCTGTCATGTTAGGAGTCAGAAGGTCTGCCTGCAGTTGACATCTGACAAAAGAAATAATACCCAGTGACATTCAGCCTGGAGAAAAAATAGTCAACAATCTTTGTTTCAGCCCACGCAGGCCTTCAGACTGAGGATAGCTCTGTATTATTCCTCACTCTGCCTGATCCACACCCATCACCTTCTGCATGTTAAACTGACACAGTTCACCATCAAAACTACAGTAATTTCATATTTAAATCTGTCCCTGAGTCGTATCATCTCAAAATGTTTCTTTTTAGATATAATTGTTAGGAACATTTTGAGTCGCACGTCTCCAAATTAGATTCCAACCCCTGAAACCCAGTCAGTCTGAAACGCCGTGAACTAATCAGCAGGAATGAAGAAGCGAGTGGACATCATTTCACAAAACATTGATGTCGAGTTTGTAATGTGCCGTTATTATTATGGGCTGTCAAAGTCTGTCTAGTCTGGTGTCGGAACCACAAACCGTTGAGTGTAAAAATGATTACAACAAGAAAGGACTTTCTTCTCCGCACATTTCTTTGTGTCGACAGACCTTTCCATGTTTGATCAACTTTGATCCTGTTCAACCGTACATCCTCATTAACCCTGATATTAGGTGTAATTGGAAATAGACTTGCTGCATAAATTTGTGGCTGAGAGTGTTAGCTGCAGAAAGAAAAATCAGTTTTACATTGTGAAACTATGTGATTCATTTTATTGTATCTTTGTGAAATTATCCAAAAAGCAAACCAATTCAATTCAATGGATTGATTGGTTGGTTGGTTGGTTGGTTGGTTGGTTGGTTGGTTGGTTGGTTGGTTGGTTGGTTGGTTGGTTGGTTGGTTGGTTGGNGGTTGGTTGGTTGGTTGGTTGGTTGGTTGGTTGGTTGGTTGGTTGGTTGGTTGGTTGGTTGGTTGGTTGGTTGGTTGGTTGGGTTCTTTTAAATTTTTTTTGAAGCTATGTCAGTTTTGTCATTTTGAATCATTTTGTCCAAAAATCCTGCAGTTTAAATCCACTACAGTAACTACATCATATATACCGTATTATCTTTTTATAAAACAATTCTCTCAGGCTAAATCCTTGTATTTAAATCTCAGAGCATCCAAATCATTTGCAAAATTGCTTGTTCATTCCTGTCAGTGCGGTGACAAAAGATCGCTTTTGATTTAGCTTTTGTTTGTTATTTTTGTTAAACTTTTGGGTTTTTTTTTCTGTTTTCATTGCACAAGCCAGCTCATTCCAGTAATCCATACATTTTGAGTTCATGCCTTATGGACACTGTGGGTTTTTTTTATTTTTAGTGATTTTGAATTGTTTGGGGCAGAATAAAGTTTGCCTGAATGGGGTGGGCACTGAATTTTGCACATTGTCCTAATTTGCATTACTTAAGGTTCATTTGTTGACAACTAGTTGTTATTAAGTTAACACATTATCCAAGATAAGATTCTGATGGCACATAAGTGGGACATGTCACTACGAATTCACTGGGAGGCAGAACTTGTGTTGTGATACCTTGTCTAAGTTTTGGACTTTTGAGTTTTTAAAATTTTGACATGTTTTTCTTCATCGATTCTTCTGACGTGTAATGATGTTTCATTCGTCATTCATAGCTTTTTCCTGTTGTATTTTATAATGTTTGAATGTATATGTTGTTAGTCGTCTTCTAACTTGCAGTATTTTTTCCTTATTTTCCATTGTATTTGTTGTTGGGTGATACATTTGTGTTTGGACGTTTCATAATTATTCCATTTGGTTTGGTTTTGAGTATTGTTTACTCAAGAGGAGGGATTGTTATGGATTAATTATGTATATCTGTTATACCTTGACACTGTCCAGTAATCATATCTTATTATAACTAGTTTCAGCTGTTTTACTCTATTGTGTTTTACTCTATTGGCCAGACTTCAAGACTCCAGCAATGCATGACCTCTTTAATTTCTGATAAGTTGTTTCCAGGCTGACAGCCCTGTCATTGGTTAGATGGTTCACAGTTGGTGAGTTGTGATTGGTTATAAGCATGTCACATGATGTTATCATGATGTTATTTTATTGGCTGCTCTCTGCTGACGAGCCAGTCACAACACGACAGACTTCCTGATTGACCGTCTGCTGTGCATTAAATCGTTTGACGACCATACTCGCAGACTTTCTGTGCATTTATTCCAACGTGTTTCTGCATTCTTGGTAAATCGTGCCACGACACTTTCTTTTCATGCATCTCTTCAGGAAATAAAGTAAAAACTAGAAGGTTTTACAGCAACCTGCAACCAACCTGAACCACCTATCATTTATTGATGGTGCCAGAGAAACAAAGGGAAAAAATAGGTACATTGACTTAAACAAAAATATATACAGAAGTTTACTCTATAAGGGGAAAACAACGTCTAACAGTTGGTAATCAATATTTGATAGGACCAACTTTTTTCCTGATGTATTGTTCAGGAATAGTTCTCCAGGCCTCTTTCTTTATGATCCCACACTGCTTCAAAAAATATTAAAGTCTGGGCTCTGGAAAGTCCAATCAGTGACTGATATTCCACTGTGACTTCTTCTGTCCACATCAGCAGTGTTTGTGATCATTTTCAGGCTGAAAAATGAAGTTGCTGCCAGTAAGATTGCTTTTCCAGGTGCTATTGCGGTGAGTCAAAATCTGGATGTTTGGGTTTTTAAGAAAGCCTCGGATGACTACAGTGTGTTGAAGGGCATAGTTAAAATATGACAAATGTCTCTGAAGTAATGTTTACGCTTCTGGCCAAACAGCAAGCAGCATTTGGAGGGGACTGTTAGCACTCGGCAGATGAACGGGGTCGACTATTTAGCAGCTGAAGGGACACATATTCCCCCAGGAGCCGGTGCACTGCAGACCAATAACAGAGCTGGAAGGAGAGTAAGTACTGGATTAATGTTGCCATCAGACAGCCATAAACAGTTACACCAACAACAAGCCCAAATACAGGCCTTTGGAACTAACTTTATATCTGCCTGTAGTGGAAACCAGGTAACCGACAACATATCAACATTATAAGGAGAAGTGATAGCATTAATGATTAATCCTTTCTTTACTGTAAAGCTGATTGCAGCTCCACCCAAATGAAAAGCCTTAAAGGAGACATATCAAGCTTTTAAATCCTTCTTTTTCACATTTAAATCATTTAGGTCTATAAAGTGGAACTGCAGTGCAATGTTTTATTTACAAATGAATTAGAATATGTCAACAAGGGAAATCTCGTCCATCCAGCCTTACATGTTGGAACCAGAGTCTGACCCAGAACCAGCGGAGAATGAAGACAAACAAATTGTAGCTGGAAAGTTTGGCAGTGTACAATAATCAAGAAAATGTCATTAAAAAATAGAGAAAACTGAACGGGTAGAAAAATATGACCTAATTAGAAGATAGAGACATGTATGCAACACCAGGAGAGATTAAACTAGAGGGTGCACAACTGCACAACTAAATTCATTTAATGGGTAAAAAAAAGTGGATTTTGTATACATTTCTATTAAATTTGTTGTCTTTGATTTTAAATGAAAATCCACAATTTTCATTTAAAATTTTCTTTTGCCGTTAAAAAGTTTAGATGAAGATCTGAGGGCAAGTTTGGAAGATAACGTTATGAGCAACGTTGCTACACAACACACCCAAAGTAAGATTGACTCTCAGTTGACAGCTTTGACAAATAAACGGAGCTATTTTTGTATTTTGTCAAGTTGGCCGCGACTGCCATTGTCAATTTAGTTTAACCCAAAAAGTAATCAGTTGTACACTGAATTGTTACCTTTGGAATGGGTTAGTTTGGTGATATTTAGTATCAGCAACGGTTGAGCCTTTCTCAATCTCACAAACAAGAAAACAGCATTGACTCAGTGCTCGCAGTGTGTTGGAGTGGGGACTCAAAATCTTTATGATCCATCCACTTTATTACTTCGCCTATTCAAGCAGATGATTGCAGTGGTGGTGGTACAGCTCGTCCAAATGCACCCGCAATAATATGCTGCTGCTCATTTTTAATCTGAAAATATAAAAAAAAGAAATTTACTACCCGGTGAATACGCTTGGACGGTTGGGATTTTCGACTGCCCTTCCAGCAGTAAAGGTTAATTTCCCTGATAACACCTAATGAGTCCGAGCCCCTGCAGAAGCACAGTTCAATGGTAAATGTTGATTAAAATATTAGCATATGAAAGGATGAACGACCTCAAAGATGCTCGGGATAAAAGCAGTCAAAAGTGGCTGGGTTAGGTCGACCGCGAGATGAAAAGACTTTTGATAGGAAATACAGCTGCAAAACAACCAGGAATGTGTTAGAAAATAGTGATTATTGTGCTAAATGTTGTACTCTGCATTAAAAAAGAACTTTATTGTGTTATCGGCTTTCATGACGAGTCTTGTCAAAACGACTGCATTTTGACTTTGCAAAGTCTAAATGATGCAAAGGATTTTCTTTGTGCCGGCTGTCAAATCCATCATCTGCTGATGTTTGTGTCACTTACTGTAGTGACTCACCGAGGCCTTTCAAAATGATTAAACAGCTTATCTACAAAAGGAAAAAGCACTCTGGAGGGGTTTGTTGGTCCCCCGTCTCCCACTTATCCCATCAAGTGTCGTAACACCATATGTGTCGCACGATGGAAAATAGAAATGAGAGAGGCGATGTGAAGAAGAGGAGCGGTCTAACCCTAAACCCATTGAGCTGTTCAGGAATCCTGGAAAAGCAAGAAAACTTTGACATCTTGCTTTGCAGCTGATCCGAGCAGCGATTACATCACTGAAGGTCACGGAGCCGAGACGTCACATTCCTTCCACTTGGCTTACCTGCTCAGGTGATATCATGGGACTTCTGTATCCATAGCAATGAG
>NW_013952444.1:1965551-1973857 GCF_001266775.1 Austrofundulus limnaeus
CCCCCCCCCCCATAGAATCAGTCCTCTTCATGCTGCAAAATATGTCCATGAAGCAAAACATGCCAAAAACAGCTTTATTTTG
This sequence comes from Austrofundulus limnaeus, assembly GCF_001266775.1. Classification (NCBI taxonomy): domain Eukaryota; kingdom Metazoa; phylum Chordata; class Actinopteri; order Cyprinodontiformes; family Rivulidae; genus Austrofundulus; species Austrofundulus limnaeus. Next base: position 1,965,634 of record NW_013952444.1, read on the forward strand.
TTGTCACTCACCCTGCAGGAGTCAAGATTCTGCAGCTCAGGAGGAGCACTCAGTCCGTCTCTTCAGGGTTTTGTGAATTTGGTTGCTGTTTTTCATCTGATGTGAATTTTTCTTAAGAAAAACAAATTGTGTAGTGGCAATGTTTGGTACAACTGAGGCTTTGCTTACACAGGAACAATTTTTGGGGGGATTACATAAAATAAAATTAATAAAATTAAATAATAATAATAAAATAAAAGTATTTTATTACTTCAGCCTTGTGATGGACTTGCGACCTGTCCAGGGTGTACCCCGCCCCTCGCACTGGGACTGCTGGATATGGGCACCAGTGACCCATGCGACCCTGAAAGGAATAAGCGTGTACAGAAAATGGATGGGTGGATGGATGGATGGATGGGTGGATGGATGGATGGATGGATGGATGGATGGATGGGTGGATGGATGGATGGATGGATGGGTGGATGGGTGGATGGATGGATGGATGGATGGATGGATGGATGGATGGATGATGGATGGATGGATGGACACTTCAGCCTTGCCTCCTCATGGAAACAGCATTTTAGAAGACTCAAATTGTATTTTATACTGGGCTCCAGAATAAAAAAATACACCGCCATTGGGTTTTTATGTGGACAGCCTAAACACAATTTTTATAAAACTATGATGTCATAGACTCAACTCTTATCTAATTTATGACCCAAGCACAACAGACAATAACAGAAAACTGCATGCTTGCATTTGTGTTGCAGATACTAGTTGCTCAGCTATAATAAACATTACAAACATATTACACTAAAAATATCTAAGATTTTTTAAAAAAGTTTCACCTTTTTAGAACCATCATCATTTATAACAACAAGCATTCCAGAATAACTTACAATAACCATCAGAAATACTTAGTGTTTAAACACTGTACCTGACGTGTTAGCTTTAAATGCATGCACATGTCTTGTTTCCTATTTGTGGTGTACATTTTGTGGCAGCGTTACAGCACCACATACAGGCCTGGCATAGTTACTACATCATATTTATTTATTTATTTATTTATGGACATTTTTGCATTTTTGTGTAAACAAGAACATTTCTATGCTTAACACAAAAAGTTAGGAAATTTGTGTTTGATAGATTATTTCTTTGTTGTAATAATGCTTCTTGGCAAAAAGTCTCATAACGTTGGAAAGCCTGTTAATATCACTTTTAAATGGTGCCACATTTGTAAGGAACATGCATTTGTGAGCTGGGCACATGAAAACAGCATATTTTGGTCCCTGCAGGTGCTGCCAATCTGGTGCTGATATAAGATTTATTGCCAAGAAATGTCCTGATGCATCTCAGTAATCCAGGTAAAAAATCAAAAAGAAAAAAATTGTATAGGTCTTCTGGACGGGTTCTTCTCTAATGAAACGTTTCGTCTCTCCTCCAAGAGACTTCTTCAGTCTGAGAGTTTCAGGCAAAATTCAGGCTTTTAAGCCCTGCCTCCATGTGACTGATACTCACATCACATGGCTATCGTTGACACCTAATTAACACTTATTGTTAACAGGGGGTGGAGTGTTACTGGCCTCCTACAGCGCAGCTATTGCCAGTATCACTCCACCCCCTGTTAACAATAAGTGTTGACACCTAATTAACACATTGTTAACAGGGGGTGGAGTGATACTGGCCTCCTACAGCGCAGCTATTGCCAGTATCACTCCACCCCCTGTTAACAATAAGTGTTAATTAGGTGTCAACGATAGCCATGTGATGTGAGTATCAGTCACATGGAGGCAGTGCTTAAAAGCCTGAATTTTGCCTGAAACTCTCAGACTGAAGAAGTCTCTTGGAGGAGAGACGAAACGTTTCATTAGAGAAGAACCCGTCCAGAAGACCTATACAATTTTTTTCTTTTTGATTGCCAAGAAATAATCAACCAAACACAAATTTCTTTATATTTTGTGCTGTTTAGAAATAACTGGTGCCATGTTTATGAGGATAATTTAAAGAACTGCTAACAAAAAATGTGTGTTTTTTTTCTGTCTAGGATTTTCAAGAGTGTATTACCTCCCTTCTTTCTCCGTGATATGTTAGCCGAAGCTGGCCTCTATTCGTGTTTGGCAATTTATCAGCCATTTCCACAGTGGGAATGGAACAAGGTTACTGGTGGGGACTGGCTACCTGCTGGGAGCAAGTGTTCACCTGCTGCTCCCCCCCCCGATCTCTCCTTCTCATAACTCACCCACCTCTCCCTCCGTCTGCAGGAGCCACGTGTCTCGTCCCGTTTCCAAGATGTCAGAGACGCATGGCCGCCGAACATAGCAACGGACGAAACCAGAATTCGCCCATATGTCTGTATGACCTGCATCAGTCGCAGCTCAGACGCGCCTCTCGTTAGCCACAACGTGGACCCAAACGCTCGTTCATCAAAAGAAGGGCCAGCAGAACCTGGGCAGACAGCGGTGCAGACGACAGTCGCTGTGGGACGTTTGACTATGATTCATGAGGACGGYCCTTCTCAAGACACCGGTGTGGCAGATAAAACCGTTCAGCTCCAAAGTGGAGCAGGAGCTCAACAGATGAATGTTTTCATGTCAGATAATTAACTTCATTGTGATGAAGTGATTTTAACTTTCCAAACAGATTAGTCATTCTGACCTTGTTTGTGCTCCCACAGAATCTTTTGTTATTTACATGTATGGGTTTAAAGACAGAATTCTACTTAATAACTCAGTTTAAAAATACACCTGTTGTTGCATGAATCTATTTCTAAAACCTAAACAGTGAGGAGTCATGGTCTGATTTAACGTACTTTATCTGTTGTGAGCCAGATACTCCTCTCCTCCTGGAGCTTCCGGCCTCTAAAAGCTCAAAAGTTTGAACCCGTCATGACTCCACTTCGACAAAAGATTCAGTTTCAGCAGAAATCAGGGAAACGATGAACACGCTGTTATTGTCTTCTTGGCTTTTTCATCATGCAAACTTTCTTAGAAACAGCAAGTGACGCCAGCCTCGTCCATTAAGCACTGATTGTGCATCTAACCAGACAAAAGGCAGATCTTCACACCACTTTCAGCCTAATTGATGAGCCTTCATCTCTCCCAGCGATGAGTCTTCATCTCTGACGTCTCGGAGAGAGAGCAGAGCTTTTAACTTCCCGTCTCTGACTCTTGTAACAACTTAGGCGGTAATGATGACAACTTCTCCTGGAGGAAGTTGATCTCTCACCGAGTCTCTGTCTCCAGTTCCCAATTAGCTCGTGCGGGGCCCTCGCAGCTTCGAAGCTCTGCCTCAGATGGACCTCGTGGCTCCTAACCACCAGCACCTCTACACGCAGGGAGTGTCGGGGTGGGGGTTGGAGGGCGAAGCGGACGCCTGCCCTCCTGCTGTGCAGCTCCAGAAACAAAGCTGACTGGGATTCACTTGGAGAATCACAGGAACTATTTTTGACTGAGCCTGGCTCCGGCGCACGGTCCTCCGAGACGCCTGGCTGTGTGAGCAATGAGCTGTTTTATTTTGATAGGCATCAGAGGAGAAAAAAAAAAGGATGGGAGCAAATGCAATGTGGCCTGATGAAATTCTGCACAGGAAAGACATTATTCACAGCCGGACGGACGGGAGAGACGAGTCTTAAATAACCGTGACAGACTCGATATGATCACTGAGGAATAAATTGAATCATAAAATTACTGCTGCAGCCTGGATAACGCCCCTCCTTGAAAGATGAACTCTTTCAGAATAATGAAAACTGAGCTTTTTTTTATCAAGCAGCGATAGTGGGTTTTTTTTTTTCTGTGTTTGTTTGTCTGATGGCAAAATATCCAGTAAACTACTGAACAGAATTCAGTTAAACTCTAGGAAAGTAATCATGAAATGTGCAGCTACAACTCGTTAATGTTGCATTCAGCCCACTTCTAAAAGCCTCCTGCAGCTATATGACCATCCTTTTTCCACGAGATTCTCTTAGCTTAAAACGTTACCATTTAAGGGAGAGAGGGATGAATATTTCTTCAAATCCGTTTTATCTTTTTCACCCTTTTTTTCCCTTCTTCGTTACAATTAAGCCCACATAATTCATCACTACGCCTGAGATAAGTTTAATTACCTTTGGGATGTCTTGATAATAAATGATTAACTATGTGAGGGTAAAGTCGTTAGGGCAAGTTAGAAAGTCTGAAAAACTTTTTTTTCTTTTCTAGTTTTTTCTGGAGTGTGCAATCTAGGTTACGTGCTTCTTACAACTGTTCCAAACCAATAACCTCAATATTTCTCTGTAGCCCTACATTATTATCATTGTGATAAACTGAATAAGTAAACCAGGTGTCGCCCAGTTTTTGGCCCAAAACAGATTAGCCACTCCCAAAAAAAAAAGACATCTTACAAAACAACCCTGTCATTTCAGGAGACAATCATGTCAGTGTTTCCAAATTTCCAATGTGTAATGAATGGCACTGTATACAGCAGAGGTTCTCAAACTGGGGTCCCAGGACCCTCAGGGGTCCATGAGCTGTATTTTGAGGCTCCTCAAAAAATTATAATAAACTGTTAATTTGTTTTTAAAAAATGGATAAATACATATGGAAACAATGCACCAGTAAAACAAGCATACTCCAACCAAATAAAAATTATAATTCTCATATAGGACAGGGCTATTCAGCTGAAGACCCGCGGGCTATATTCGGCCCATGAGTGACCAAAGTTCGGCCCGCCAATTGTTCATCTCCTAAGCCCAACCCCCCGGTTTTCTACTTTTATTAGTTATTTTATTTAGACGTAGGTATCTACAGAAACATCAGAATCTCGGATAGAAACTCGTTTTTAACAGGAAGAAACCTCCAGAACCAGGCTCAGGACGAGCGACCACCTGCCTTGGCCTGCTGGCTTCAACCTACAAAATAAAACTTTTTATTGTACTTTATGTAAAACTGTGGTTTCATTTCATATTACAAACATGAAATATTTTGATATGTACATTTACTGAGTTCACAGTGAAAATGATGCTCCCTCTAAGACTCTGAGCTGCATTTCCAGCTGCTAATAAACATTAAACTAGCAGGAACAGACTGATGAGCACTTTACATATAATCCACCAGCCGGTGAGTTCATTCAAGCTTGTATCACGGGATTTAATTTTTTCTGAAAAACTTCATTCATACTGTAATCACATCTGCTGTCTTTCCTGCCTTGGTATTTTAGACCACATATTTTTGCCACGTGTTTGCTGTTTGCGGTTTAAGACTCTGGAACCCTGACAGAAGCTGTATCTTTCCCAACTGCAYGAGCTTACTGAAAGCTGCTCCAGACCTGTTTTGTATTGGTTAACATCAGGGATTAAAGACATCACTTAAAACCCTTTGGATTATTTCTTGTGTCAGTGTATACTCCGACTCTGGCTGTGGCATGCAGGCTGGAGTTTCCTCCACTTCTTTCACTAATTTATGCCATAAACAAAACCCATTTCTGGGTCATAAATTTGCAGTGAACTCTCTGGAGCATAATGCATGTTCTTGCTCCGTGTATTGCTGCTGCCTCTTTTTTTTTTATTCGCATAACTGAAGCACATCTGGACTTTGTCATATTTCATTTAGCTAAACACGAGGACACGGAGCACAAGCAATTACATCAATGTAACCCAGGAGGGGAATATAAGGAAGGCGAAGGATCATCATGTATAAGTTGATGAATGTTGTATTTAAATGTTCTTTTAGGGTCTCAGTTTCACAGGGTGCAAGTCTGGCCCTGATGCATGGTAATTTATACATGCACTGTATAATGTGTTATTAAGCATTTCTTTATAAGTATGCATATGCAAATAATAGCCTCATCGTGCAATTTGTCATCAGAAATTCTCAAGGTATTATGCAGACGCCTTAGATTAAAAAGAAAAACAGCTTAAAATAGAGCTTTTTTGTTGTTTACACACGAAGTCCTAGAACAACCAAAGCACACCTTTTAATTTAACCTCAAGTGTGCAAAGCAGAATCCACCAAGTTGTTGTTTATTAAGCAAAAATGGAAGCCACAATTTAAAAAAAAATCTGCAGAAAAACTAATCAAAAGCTCATAGATTCACACTTCATGTAGAGGTGTTCTTTATTAATTCATTAGTTTCTCATGTGGTTGTGGAGCACTTTTGGTCCACTCATCTCTTTACAACATTGTCCCGATTTATTGAGATTTGCAGACAGTTGTTTCTGTAAAGCTCTAAAAAGKTCTCACCCCAATCTGAACTTCAGATTGTTTCAACATTTAAAGGGTTTCCTTCATTAGACGTTCGGTTGAAGAGTTTCTGTCAGGTTTGGGATCGTTGTCCTGACCCGGTCTGGTCCGAACTTCAGTTATCTGGCCTCAAATTTGGCTCCTGAGTTCTTTGGTTTGCAGAAGAGTTTATGGTTGATTCAGTGACTGTAAGGTGCCCATGCGCATGATTTGACCTTGTGGTAAGGATGTCAATTGGGAAGGTTATTTGGAAATAATGATACCTTTCCAGATTGATAAGCAGCATCTGTCACTTCTTTAAGGTCATTGATGTTTTTCCTTTTTGACATTGTGTGTACACACTCATCTATGTCTTCTGCATAAAATCTTGGGATTTTCTAATGAGGCGGCTGTGCCTCAGTGGTTAGACTAATCGTCCTCCAGCGAGGGAGTTGTAGGTTTGAATCTACCAGCATGTAGTCACATCAAAATGTCCCTGACCCTCATTCCTCTGACGTGTTCTCTGTCAAGTGTGATTTAAAAGCACTGATTAGTCTCTATAGAATGATTTATTCAGGTTGCAGAGATGTAGCTGAGTGTGTGTTGATGCAGTAAATGAGGGCACAGATTGTGTTGTAAAGTGCTTTGAGTAGCCTGGGTGACTAGAAAGACGTCATTTTCAATTCAGCTTATTTAGCGCCAAGTCCCATCGAATATCATCTCAGGGCAACATACAAGAACATTCACATATTATGAAAAATAACTAGCAACAATTTTCAATCCAAAGAAYACAGCAGATTGCGTTGAATCGCTTCATCTCAGTCTCCCATCCTGAGCAAGCACATAGGTGACAGTGGAGAGGAAAAACTCCCTTTTAACAGGAAGAAAACTCCAGAACCAGGCTGCAGGATGAGTGTTTATCTGCCTTGACCAGCTGGGTTTGAGAGGACARGAAAAAGACACAAAATGACTGGTTCAATCAAAATCATGTTTTTGATTGTGTTTGTAAGTATTTATATATTTATACCATGTAGAGTATAGAGTAACAACTGAGTGACGAAGCAGTTTGTCCATCAGCAGTCTAAGCCTAAATAGCATAAGGCTTATAGTGCATGTTTCGAACTCAAGGTCTGCAAGCCCAGTGTGGCCCACCATAGCATTTTATGTGGCCCTCGAGAGCTTCAAAGATGTAATAACGTCTTAAAATAAGCATATGCAGCTTTTATACAAGCATTGACCATGAACTACATCTCCCATAATGCATAATGATTATTTTACCAACAAAATGACGGCATCCCACCTCTAGGTGGAGCACCACAGGGTACAAAAGTAGCTAGCAGCCGGCTGAATTGGTCTCCATTTCACTCCATTTTCATCGACTAGTTTTCCTGGAGCCCAGTTATACTGGAAAGTGGGAAGTTCCCACTTAAAAGTTATAAATTTAATTGGAATGCCCCTCCGTTGGGAATTCCTTGTTTGAAAGTGGGAGAGTTCAGAATTCAAGTCAGCAGCTTGCCCAACACGTTCTCGTTCCCAACTTGTAACATATTGATGCTTGGTCAGGTACCATCTGTGTTCAGTTTTGATGCGTCGGGTACTCCCCTCACATCAATCATTGCCGCCCACRGCTTTTCCGGGTTGTGCCACATAGAGGTCTTTCGGTTGGGGGGTCTGTGGTTATTATGAGGGATCAGGATTAATGGTTAATTTTAGGTACTGAGTTCAGGGATAGGCTGTATATGGCTAAAAGAAGCTAAATTTAGGGTCTTGAATGGTTAGTTTTGGCGCATTTCCTACTCTTTAAAATATACGACAACACACTCCTCCTCCTTCGCCTCATCCCATTAAGAACTGACGCGAGGGAGGGTACCCGACATGTCCGAAGCTGGACGCAGATGGCTACCTGACCAAGCATCAATATGTTGACGAGTCAGGAGTGAGAATGGGTTTGCTCACCACAATTCAACAGTGAGTAAAACTCTTTTACTTATGCTGCGTTCACACCGAACGCGATTTCAGCTTCAAAATCGCATCCAACGCTTCAAGTTGGA